>NC_092697.1:35497907-35758129 GCF_964275005.1 Diadema setosum | reverse complement strand
CCCGAGTTCATTCAAGAATCGTTCCACATGCCAACAGTACCCGCATGTCTTCATTTCCGGAAAATGTGGTAACGCAATCCGGGAGGGCATGAGATCGGATATCGTGTAAGAATGATGTGGCAGATATTCCAAATTGGGCAAGCAATTGTGAATACATTAATTCTCTCCCCTTATTTTTGTAGTGGGTTGTCAGATAGTCAGTGATTCACAAAATAATTGTTTACACACCGCTTGAAGTTAGTCCTGTCTCCTCCAATCTTTCCAATAGCAATTCCAACTTTTACCCCGTCAAAGTTTTGAAAAGCACCAGAAGTGTAATCATTTTCTCGTTGACAAATTATAATACAGCTTCTGGTTGTACAGTTGTTAATGTATATTGCCCAATAATTTCCCCTTTATAGTGACACAACTGTGATAGCCAATAAATAACAGACTTCTGTTCTGGTTGGATGAAGTTCATAGTACTATTACTGAGCAACACACAAAAAAGTTGAATACATTTTGATCGAACCAAACATGCAAATAACTTTTATTTCCAATGATGCGGCCTGTGTTTTGATGTTTCAAATCATTATTTTGCAACTGGGTAATAGGTTCTAACTGCTGACTTCCGCCTTCAAGTCGCACTTGCCCTTGTAAACTTGTCGCAGGCGGAGTAGTCTGGTGACGGAAAAGGGGTCTGTTAGGGTAGACTAATGCGACAGTCGCTCATTACTCGACACAATTGCATTGTCATTGTGTACAGGTAATTGAATCATTGGGGCTGCCTACAATCAGCAAATTGCGCTTTACGCGTTGACAAATTGCATGTCCTGCTCTGTGGCGGGCGAGCTTATTCTGGCTTTTCCATGCAGTCTCTCTCACTCCCGGGGGGCTCTCTTACTCTAAGACGCGATCGAGGGAAGAAGGTGAAGATCGGATAAAGGGGAAAGAAGAGGAGAAGGGGTTAGAGGAGGAGGAAAAAAGGAGGTGGTTGCAATGTTAAGAAAGTTTGATGTTTTCTGCGAGTAAGAGTTTGAAAGAAAAAGAAGTAATTTTTCGCAGATGTCGGTGCGAACTGGGACAAGTTCACAAGATAGTTGGTCATAATGTTTCAAGAAGCAGTGATATCGCCCTCGGCTCCTTGTCGGAGGATGTCGCCATGAGAATTAAGCCAGTGCAGTCGTGTGGTATTATTGCATCATGAGTGTGAGTTCTTTCCCTTGGAATGTTGTGCAGGAGGAAGAACCAGGGTTGGGGTTGGGGAGGGGGGGGGGGGGGGTGAAGGGAAGAGAAAAAAATGAGACCTAGCATCAATTGTACAGCATATCATGAATGAATGCTGTTTTCATTCCAGGCTGTAGATTTACGGAGTGAAAATAAAGAGTTCTTTAATAGTATGCCCCAATGTGACTTGTACATATAAGTGTACATCTTGATGGAAGCACAATTATGTGCAATACGTAGAGTTCTGGTTGATGTTTTTTTTTTTTTTTTTGGGGGGGGCTCTCCTTTTATGCTTGCTGCACTGTGCTGTTTAAGGTCGAATATGCGACTTGTATGTATAATCATGTAGTCATGCTCGTAGACCAGACATGTGGGAGTGAATTTGGCGCCGTGTAGTATATATCATTGTATAGCAGAACAATATAATTATAAGAGTAAGTCTTGATGGGGGAGGCACAATAGAAAGGCCTTGATCTATCAAACATTTTTCTGTTTGAAATTGGTATACATATGTTTACATGATACCATTGTATGAAAGATTCCATTTTTTGGGTTTTTTTTTTTGTTTCAAGTATTCCATATTTGGTCCTAATGAAAGTGCAGCTCAACTCCACTCCATTCAACAGGTGTCCTGTTGGTAAACCATATCAAGCAGCAAACAATGACTTCTCTGAAATACCAGGAATATTCTGCCTTTTATGGGGCAGCCAGAGGCCAAACTTTGGCGCAGATGTGCCACTGTTCTGATCTGTTCACACTTGGACCAAAAAAAAAAAAAAAGCCAAAAGCCAAAGCAAGTTTTCGCCAGTAGCAGTCAGGTGTAGGGTGCCTCCACTGTGAACACTTGGTAGGCAACAAGTGTGAGTATGTTAGAGTGTGTAGGATGGGGGGGGGGGAGAGTTTGGTGCTGTGGTTGTTTCTCTTTGTTCTCTTACACTTCGTCCTGGTACATAGGGTAGGCATGTCTCAGATACTGTCTTTAACCCGTTGAGGACGGTTTGATTTTGCTACAACACCTATTTCCCATAGACGCGAGTATACTCGGGGACTCGTCCTCAACGGGTTAAGCAGTGCCTACAAGTTTGCACACAGTGCACAGTGCCGGCTGCGAGAAACGAGACATGATTGACGAGAATTTTAGCAGCAGCAGCAACTGGCCCTAATTGATTGCCACTGATCACGTCCGTACGAACATGGCTGATTTCCCCGGTGTCGGAAGAAAATGAGCGACTTCTCAACCAGGTCATGTGACCCGGGCATCCCACTCTATCAGCAGGCACGTTGTCTGTGGTTCGTCATAGGCTCATTTCTGTAAACCGTCACTGTTTTGCCTTGGACTTGTTCCAAAGTGTCATCCTGACAATCTCAACACCCCCCCTTCCAATTCTGGGAGAATGAGCAACAAATTTCAGCTGAGAGACAAAATAATGTTACAGGGGTGGAGGTTAGTGCACAGTTGACTGACAAAAGCAATATTGTGTACATGCTCAACTTTCGGTGCTCTTGGCAAATTTTGAGCACCAGGGTCCGATCGGCGACTTCTCCAATGGAATTGTCTGCTTTGCTAATCTGTGAGCTGTGTCAACATATTTGTGTGAAGAGCGCACAAATTGATTATTCATCACATTCCACTCAATGTGGGAAAAGGCTTCTAGGTATCTTTGTACATTCGTTTGAAGTAAACAATTCCATTGCATTTTACAAAGGAACAGAGCATTCAGCATAAGGCAAGCATTTGAGGAATGTGATTGTGTCACATGGAACATTGATTCACACAAATTATCTCTGCAGGTATGTTTCATTGTTTAATCATGAAAGAATTCATGGAAAAAAAAAAAGATTTCCTGCATGGATGAAAAATTTCCTGCATGGATGAAAAGGCACAGCTTAGGAAGCTTTGTCTTGCCATTCATTGTTGTGTCAAAAATATTATTGCCAATTTGCTTGTAAACAAAATTGTGGCAAAGGAACAGTGTAGCAATGTGCCTTAATATATTTCAGGCAATGAAACGTCTACCCTGTCACATATTATATTCTCCCCTGTTGAATTTCCTGCTATGCCAAGTTGCCAATTTAGTGATCACTCTGCCCGAAGACATTAAAATAATGCCATACCCTTTCTTATTTTTTCATCCTTTTCCCAACCCCCCCCCCCAAAAAAAAAACAGATACAGCCCCGATGATGATAAGTGGACGGTCATTGCCCCAATGAGCACAAAACGTATCGGAGTCGGGTGCGCTGTGGTCAACCGGCTACTCTACGCTGTGGGTGGCTTCGATGGGGTCAACCGACTCAACACGGTAGAGTGCTACCACCCGGAGAATGATGAGTGGACGATGGTGACCCCCATGCAGACCAGACGCAGTGGGGCAGGTGAGCCTCCTCCTTCTAATTTTTGTCCTTTTAGAAGATTTTTCTATTTTTCATACCTATATTAGGTTTCAGGGGGAAAATGTGAAATTGAAATTGAAACTATCAATCGTTATATCAAAATTAGACATCAAAGCCATTTCAACATGGTAGTAAGATTTAGAGTTTGATGTAAATCAATCATAGTAATTTTTTGCATGCCTATATTCCTCCATGGCAATTTGTGACCAGAACTGTGCTACAGAAATCTCTAAATATGTAAAAGAGGGATAATGCTGACCATTTGTGGCCAAGGTTGCTTTAAAGCTCTAGATTGTTGGGGGAAGAGGTGCATCAAAGTTCCTTCAAACAGTGAAAGGATGTTTTTTTAGGGATGTCTTTACAAGCATAGAGTGATCCCTGGCCTATGATATCAAGTATCTTGATTTTTCCCCCCTGTGCGTTCACAGGAGTAACCAGTCTGGATGGCTACATCTACGCCGTGGGCGGTTATGACGGCATGAGTCAGCTAAGCAGCATGGAACGCTATGACGTCGAGAACGATCGCTGGGAGTTCATGTCCTCCATGAACTCGCGGCGGAGCGCCCTCAGTGTTGATGTGGTCGGCGGCAAAGTTTATGCTCTTGGTAAGTGCTTTGTTTCTTGTAAGAGGGAGGTGAAGGGAAGGGGGATAGTCAATTGTCGAAGGACAAATCCAGCTGTTTTTTTTTTTTTTTTAAATCTCTTCACCAATGAGGTCTGTCTACGACACTGAGCAATGCAGTATAAGCGAGATAATACAATGTATCAAGAATAAAGGCAGTATTGTAGCTCTGCCCTGACGAAAAGTGGACACCCTTTCCAGATGTGCATGTTTGTTTTTCTTCTATCCAGGTGTATCATATTCATGCCATACCTTGATGAGAGCTCTTCCACTAAAGAAGAAAAAACCCAAAAACTAATAGAGTAGTTTTTGTAAATTTGTTTGTCGCTGACTATATGCACAATTCTTGGTTATTCCCGTTTTCCGTAGGTGGCTATGACGGGCAAGACTTTCTGTCATCTGTGGAGTGCTATGACCCGGGCACCAACACGTGGACAGTGGTGACCAACATGTGCACGGGCCGGAGCGGGGCGGGAGTGGCCGTCGGCATGGAGCCCTGCAAGACGGGGATGTGCGGCGGGGCGGGGAACTCGAACCGGTGACACTAGTCGTGAGGCGGTGCAGCGGGACGCTGACACATAACGTGTCTCCTTTTCTAACGCTTTCTATTTCTGTCGTTTACTTTCTCGACCTCTTTCCTTGTCTCTTTACTTTTTATATCGTTACAGAGCTCTGAGACTTTATGTCATACATGTTGATGGGTCGCCCTCTTCGCTTCCCCTTGTGGCTATATATCTCATTTATGTTCGCAATAGGGATCATGCCTGGCATGTAACAATCTCGGTTCCCTCCCCTGCTGTGTATAGAATACATTCTCTGGGATTATTGTGGTGTTGGGGAATATTTTGAAGAGTGTCAGTGTGTGTGTGTGCATGTTATTGTCAGTTATACTTTAATAGTTCAGTTTTGTGGGCATTTAAGGCTTTTCCATAAATGATAGCGTTGTGTTAGCCATGTGCCCCCATTCAATATCTTGTGCTGTGTCCCCCCGCTAAAGGGGAATTCATGTTACTCAGACTTCAATGTGTGATTTCCCAGATTCTTTGAACTATCGTGCTACTTCTTGTGTATTCATTTATTAGTGAGTGATGCTGTAAAACTGTGTGAATTTTTTCTGACATGGTTTCAAAACTGGCGTCCATATATCCTTTATGCCCCGCCCAGTTTCACCTTTCCCAGGTATATCTCCCTGCTAGTGATAAATCCCCCCCCCCCTCCCCTTTATGGTTACCTGGAGCTCATAGTGGAAAGAGAAAAGCTTCTGAAAATGGAGGTGATATATATCCTGCATACTCTTGCTAGCAGCATTCAGCCATATTTGACTAGTCATGGTTGTTTTTTTTCTCTCGACCAATGCTTTTATCCCAATAGAGAGTTTATTGATTTATCAGACGATGTATACTTGTCTTTGCCACACCAAAATTATCAGTTTACATACAATGTATTCGGTTACACTGATACATTATTGATATCCATGATAAACACTACTTCGAAAAGCCATACATCTAAGGAAACGGGGAAAGGAAAAAAGAAAATTGGGAGAAAAAAAAAATGAGTGTTATGTTCACTTTGGTGTGAAATGAGAACTTTGCAACTCAAAATATCAAGTTTGGAACCTTCCAGAACAGAGGAATTATATTGTATTTAAGTTGTTTACCCTTATCTTTCTTTCTTTCTTTCTTTCTTTCTTTCTTTTTTTTTTGGGGGGGGGGTGGGGGGAGAGATGGTGATATGTAATAGCAGTAAATGTTTGGTTTAAACTGGAACACACCAGTTTAGATTTGAGTCTGATGTGTAGACTTTATCTGGCCTTTCTCTCCTGGTGTCACACCACTGGGATCAAAGCAAATATTTGAGAACTTCCCAAGATAGAATGGATGATCCTCTGCTGCTTAACCCATTTGGCACCAGTCTGGAGTATACTCTGGCTTTGGACAACAGGAGGAATGAAACCCAATGAAAAGGGATAAGGAGTGACCTCCAGCAGGCTTCAAGATCCTAAAACAGTAGTGATATGAGAGAGAGAGAGGTTGGGTGGAAGGGGGAGGGGGGGGGGGGGGGGGGGTGGAGAAACGGGTCAATGTTTTGACATTGCAGATCATTACCCTTTGAATAGAGTCTGTGTTTGGTTTTGCTCTCTTTATTTTTTTTTTAAATCTACTGCATGCCAGAAGACATTACTTCCATAGGATAACAACTGAAGTGTGGACAGTACCCCACATTGCTGTAGAGGGGATTTTAGATCCCATCAAGTGATAACATTGTGTCTTAAAAATGCAGTAAGCGTCCGACAGACAAGGTCTGTTCATTTTAGTTTTTTGTGTTTCCTCGGCCTACTCTGAAGGGGGATTTTTTTTTTTTTATTTATGCTTGTATTCACTGAAGCTGATGAAACAGACCGGTTTCGAAGGAAACTTAAAATTTGGCAATATTTATCCCTGTGTCACTTCACTACTGCACTGTCAGGGCTCAAAAAGAAAAGTGTCTAACAGAAAATGTTCATATTTTTTGTAAGGCAAGTTGAGTCTCATATCAGTGCGAGTGTCAAATGGAAGCGTAATTTTACCTCCATAGCTTCAAGTGAGAAAGTGTATGAATGGAACATTGTCATTATTTTCTCTTCAATCCAATGTATGTATTTGTTTTGTTTGTTGGCTTGATCCCTTTATGTGTGATGAGTTCATGTGATGCTCGCAAATGTTTGTTACCATATCAATGCACCAAAGAACTTGCCAATACAATGTACATGTTTGCGTTATTGGTCTGTGGAGAAAATGTAGTAGATATTTTAATGGAACGTGATTATACCTGTTGTAGCAAGGATGAATGAGTCCAAGAGTGACATTTTTGCATCTCTCCTCCCCAAACATATGAGTAGATACTGCTTTTATTCTTATTTCTGTTTTCAGTAATAAATTTATGATTACAGGTTTTGGTCAGAGATGATTAGGAACAAAAAAAAAGAATCACATTACACTGAAAACTAATGACTTGTTGACTTCATATTTGAAAGAAATAGATTTAAGCTACATTACCTGTCGAAAAGAGTTTGGATGAAGACTAGGCTGAGTACTGAATTGATTCGATTGTTGGCAGAGTGCAAATTTCTGTTGTTTTTTATTAGTTGTTTTTGTTTCTTTCCCGAGAGGCAAGCCTGCTTCGTATGTGTTCTAAATGTTGCGTTAGCCCGTGATAGCCCAAGTTATGTCAAAACTTTAGCATTTTGATAGAAGAATGTCATGTTCAATCTTAAAAATTGCAAGACCAATAACACTTTGCTTATCACTACATTCACACAGGGAGACCAGTGAAAATTTCATGTTACGGTCAATTATACCGGCCCATAAATGTTCACACTGCTGACTTACATTCTTGATCAAATTGACTTTTCATCTTTAACTCCAAGAGATTCAAATGTGGGTTACGTTTGATAGATGACTAAATGTCAGCCAGGTTGCGGTGAGCCATCTTTCAAACTTGTTCAACAAACATTGCGTGTGTAAATAGGAGAGCAGAGAATTTACTGTATGAAATTTTAAATTGTACGGACTGGTCCCCACGTGGGGGTCAATTTTTTTTGTGTCTGTATGTGCCCTCTTCACAATACCCAAGCACAGATGTCTGCAGTTTGTCTGTACGCCCTCTTAAAGTTTGTTTTGTATGTTCTGTGTGTCACAGAGGCAGGTGTCTAAAGTTTCGAAAGGTGCGGCCGAACATTATCCCATCTCAATACATTTATGTGGGTGGCTGTGTTTGCATTTTCTTCACGATGTATTGCTCAGACCAACTTGGGAGTCAGAATAAATATAGGTAGAAAGCTATGTATTTTTGTTGTTGTTGTTGTTGCTGTTTGTGTATGAATTTCTTTTAAAAAGGAATTTCCAGTGTCACTTTGATTCTCGTGGGTACAGCTCTATCTAGCGTGACAACAATATCGTTGTCAAACATTTCAGGAACAATTTCAGCCAAGGTTTGGTCGCGAATTTTGCGTGAACAAAATGTGTGTAAAGTTGTGAATACTATCAGACATCTGGGCGATAAATTATTATTATGCTTCTGTTTTTGAGTGGTGATTCAGATTTGTCAAGAAGGTGATCTCTCTTGAGTGAGAGGGGAAAATATTTGTGTTTGTATTTTGTCTTCGCTGTCAAAATTTGCAGATTATGCAACCACTAGATCTTTGGGAGAAGGTGGTATTTATGTGTAGCTTATATCACAGCGGTAGACTCAATTCATATCTTTTTTGCAGCTGCAAACACGTTTTTTTTTTTGTTGGAAGATTTTATGATATGTTCTAGTGTATGCTTGCCCTGATTTCTGGGGGAGGGGGAGAAGGGGGGTTAGAAATCAAAATAGAACATTTTGTTAATCACAAGCTCAACAAAAGTGAACAATGATTGAATACCTCATCACCATGTTGGGTTTTAATTCATAGGTGCAGTCTGAATTTCAAGTGTTTCCCTATCCCAGTATTAAACATTTCTGCGAGCAAAATCTTACGACTGTGTACTGCACAAGGTAAAGCATTCAGTCAGGACTGCTAGTGAAAAGAAGCCACATGGGGTGTTTAAAGTTATTAAACCCTCTGTGTGTTTTGAGAGCTGATTTGCACAGAAAACCCCATAGCATTGTACACACCGTCCAAAGCCTGCGGCAGAGAACTGGTTAACCTTGACGTTACTGTGAAAGTGGAAATTTTTATGGTGTGGAATAAATTTTTTCATGCATTTCATGTGACATTGAAACTAGCACTTAATTAGAAATACATACATTTTTCGCTCGGGTGTAATACTAGATGTTATATTTGAGTCCGTGGAATTAAAACATGCAAATTTCATCTCGCCCGACCGAGCGTGAAAAATTACTCGCACAAAAATTTTCACTTTTAACAGAAAGTTGATGCGATTAAGCCATCACCTGTATGTGTAGTCTTGAGGTATGCCATATATGTCTCATTTCTTGCATAGATTTTCACTTTAAAGGATGATTAAGAAAAAATATAAGTGTCACAGACACTTCCAGGAGTATTTTGAGGAATCGTGTATGGGAATTACTAGAGAAATATCTTTACATAACCAGCACTGCTGCAATGGCACTGTAACTTGAGTTGAGGGAAATGTTTACATCTGATTGAATGCGTGGGACCAATTACAATCGCCAGTAATATTCATGCAATGACATTTTTAATTGTATCCTTGCTATACTCTATTTGTATATTGTTTTATTTTCTTTTGCGTAGAGAGAGAGGGAGGGAGAGAGAGAGAGAAAGAGGGAAAGAAAGAGAGAGAGAGGAAAAGGAAACTAGAAGAGAACACTGTATGCCAAACAAATGAGTGGTGCAATGAAAAATAAGTAGAGTGTTTGGCGCAGCACTGAGACCAGACTACAAACGAAATGTGCAAATGTCTCCGTTTGAAAAAAGAAAAAAAAATTCAAGCACATACAGAAAAAAAAAAGAAGAAAACAGCTTCTTGAGCTGAACAACTCGTGCAGACCTTTTTACATCGAAAAAAAGCAGGGTTTAACAATTTGCTCGTATGATATTGATTGATGTGTTCCTGAGTGTCACCTATTTATTGCAAACATGAAACTTTTGTGTATTCCTAGTGTGACATAGAATAGGGTTGTAAAAAAAAATAATAAAATATTACAAATCTGTGGAGCGTTATTTGTCTTTTTTCGCATATGAGAGAAGACGGTTAAAAAAAAAAGGCATTTCTTGCTGATTGTATTGTTCAAAAGGCTTAATGTCAAGAAGTATTACAGTGTCTTCCATTTTATTTTATTGGTCTGATTTAGATTTCTTTTTTCTTGAAATAAATCACCAGTGTGGGAGTTGATCAAGGAAAATATGTTTCAAAGATTTATTCTAAATGTGAGAATAAATGATAAATGTGGCAATGCATATTATGTTCCCTTGGCTGTCATCTTTCTTTCTTTTTTTGGTTGCATTATATCAAAGAGTGATGAGAGAGCGAGCGATTGTGTGTGTTCGACTGTTTGAGTGCGTCGGGTGTGTATGTGTGCCATCACACAGGCTTCACGGGGAAATTATACAGAAATATTGCCTGTTTTAGAGGTGTGATATAACACTGGACACCCACGCGGGAGTATATAACACTGGACGCCCCCGCGGGAGTAATATTTCCCCCCGAGAGATTATATTTTCCTAGAGCACACGTTGCTGAAGGATAGTACAGTCACATTGTTTCGAGGGGAAAATACATATGTACAAGTCCCACTTGACTGTCTAGCGTTTTATTACATCAATAGACAAGGCGATTTGTTATATTATTATGGTCTTCATACACTGTAAATGCACATCATTTCATTTTAGTCCCATTGACGGCCGGTCAAATTCTGATATATTTGTTGATGTGATGTCACTGCAGGAAATAGAACAGTTTTAATCCTTTATGCATTACTTGTGTATTTGCATGATGACCAATGAGCGAGAAGTACTTTTATGTAGACCCATTTAATATTGGACCATATAGCCCAGGGGATGACTATATTCCATCAAGCCTATGTGGTACAGAAACTGACCTGTGGGGTAGAATGTGTGTCTGTGTGTGTGTAAGGTAAGCATGTGCACATGTGTGTGTTTGTGTATGTGACTGTGTGTATGTGGGTATGTATCTCTGTTAATGTTTTATGTGCATCTATGTGTGAGTAAATGTCTGTGTGCTCTTGTAATATAGTATTATGTTGGCGTGTTTTCAATATTGGAATGGGAGGGCAAAGAACACTACTGAAAATGCTATGAAACATCAGGAATTATCAGTAAATAGAAACATGACATTTCAGAAAGGAAAAAAAATATCCCAGAGATCAAAGTTCTTTAGAATAAAAGCAGTGAGAGCATACTGTATGATGTAGCATCAGAGCAGAGGAAATTTGCGGAATATACCAGACATACATGTACACATGTACGAGGACTTGAGACAAAGGCCCAACTTCATGAAGTACTTGTACAAAATTGTACTTCATATAACAAATCTTTTTCACCTTTCCCAAATGAATAACTTGCATATATTTTTTTTTTCTTTTTATCATTGTCTAATACAGCAAAATACCTGATATACACTTTCCTCCCATCAGAAAGGTATTTTATGATAATTACATTGAACACAGAGTAAACATGTCATATGAATACAATAAAACACTCAGCACGTCATTTGGGTTTTCATTCATGGTATTAAAAATTTTAATATGTCATGTCACGCGCTTGATAAATATATATCATCGTATCTTACAATTTCTCATCAACACAGCACATGTTCTGTACATGAATCTGGTCCATTGTTTCATCTCACTCTAAAGGGCTAAAGTAAACTGATCACGCCTCAAATCCTGCAGTAGAAGAAGAAGCACCTTTGTACAATGTACCAGTCCTATTAAGAGACCCTTGTTCTAGCTATTAGCGCTGACAATCACGAAGGAGAACCTGTCAATGATTATTGTTCAGAAGCCAGCAGAAAGCCCAATACGCTTATCACTCCTACTAAATAACTCAGCGCTGAACAATTCTGTTGGACACTTCGACCAATAGAATCGCTGGATTCGCTAATTAGTCCTCAGTGCAAAATGCATTATGCACAAGTTTCTTTGAATAGAGATCTGCTGATTGGTTGTGATATTTTTTTGCTAACAAATGCTGTTTGCGACATTTGGTGCTTTGTCCAGGGGCAAAAGTTCTGAAATTCTTCAAGTCTTCAGCTGGAACTTCAAGAGTAATACTGACTTCAAACAAATGAATATAATATTACCACATTTACTTCTCGTGGTCTGACATTCCCGACAAAGACAAAGAAAAACAAATAACAGAACTCTCACTTTAACTAAGTGACGGCCATTGGCTGTAAGACATTTCAAATTTAGACACTGGCAGTGTACATTCAGTATCAGTAAACTAATCAGTGAAGTAAAATCCAGGGTTGGTGGAAAAACCTCTAACTTGTTGAAGACTAGTCCCAAGTATACTCCGGCAGGTGTCTATGGGATATGCGCGTTACAGCGTAATCAGCTCGTTCTCAATGGGTTAAGTGTGATGGGTGTGTGAGGGGAAAATGTGGTCTTGAATCCTACAAGCTCTTACCCAATGGTTTGAAGAAAAAAAAAAAGAAGAAGAAAATTAGGATTAACCTTTTCTGTGCTGAAGGCTTTGGATGGTGTGTAAAATGATATATGTATTTTTGTACCTACCAGCAATCAAAGTAAACAAAAGGGTTGATATCTTGGGCACAGAGTCTAAAAGGATCTTTACTAACAAATCACTTCGTTAGTCAAAATGCCCAGCTATATATCACAGAGCTCAAAGCCAAATGGAAAGACCGACAGCAAATTGTGTATCTGCACACAAGATTGAAAGAATTCAATGTACAAATCACCTCAATACAACAACATGAAATTCAGTTGCTTTCGGGTCATGGCATGCAAACCAACATACACTGTACATCATAACGAGGCATATAAATGTGCCACAATATGATGTGGGAACTAAACTGTCCACATAAAGTACTCTTATTCTTCAGGTTTACGAGAGAAATGAATATAATATTTCCTAATCTTTTCAATAGAACATAGGTATGATGTGTTCTTATTTTCATTCAAGCCTGCAGTAGATCTATGAACATACCGGGTTATGCTTTCCAACTAACCACCAAACTACTGTACATGGAGAAATTTTCATTTCGACTGGATTATATTCCTGAAAAATTGAAGGTCTGCCCGAAAGCAGAGCAGCAAATTTGTTCACTGGCCTTCCTTCTTTTTCTTTTGTTTTTCTTGTGACTTTTTAATCTGATGTATATGTTTGGACAGTTTTGACCAATTTGCAGCAAAACACTTGAGCATTGCTCTTAATCTTTTTTATGGGTGGGGGAAGAGTTAGAAATTGAAATTATAGTGTTATGCACATTAATATCAAATGTGTCACTGCAAATTGAGACCATTATCACAGAAAAAAAAAATGGTGCCCATAATTAGGGTAATCTGTAATTTATCATGACAGAAACCAATGAAATATGACCATAAATAATCTTGTTATTTATGCTGTAGAGAAAACAGAATTTCCAATATCATATCTGTGAAAAATTCAAGCATTAATGCCACACCCAAGTCAATCTAAATAAAAAGATTAATACATCTGAAAAAAAAAAATCTTCAAATTATCAAAAATGTAGATATTCTTTATGTGATATCTTATTCTACCGATAACAATCTCTTCATAAAAATGCACATTTAATGCACATGACTTTGCTTGAATTATGAAGGTATTTGCATGATAAATTCCATATATACAACTGACTCATAATTCCAATCAAATGTACATTTTGATTTAATTACCTGCTATATTACACTCTTAAAAGGAACCTCACACAAAGAATGGAAGATTCAAATTTTCAAACATCCCATCATCATTCCGGAATTACAGAATGGTTACATACGTGACTGATATGTCAAATACAAATATTATTTGCAAGATGAGTCACTTGAAGTCAAGACTGGCATCATTCAATTAAACTATCAATTGCATCAATATGACATCATCTTACTTTACCAAAAATTAAACATCCAAACTTAAATAACATGGTATCAATGCCATTTGACCAAACTCATCCTGTTTGGCTATATGTCTCCTGGCATCACTTTAAATAAACATTGAGGATGTTTTCACACAAAAATGAACTTCACGTGACTAAATTACGAGAGCAAATTTGGTAAACGTATCACTACAATCACGTCATGGCGTCAGTAAAACATTTACCTGTTAAAACAACAGAGATTCTTAACGGCCAATCTGAATAAAGGGTGTGAAGATAGTAGAGAAAGGAAAGCTTTCCACCAAAATATGAATTTGATTTCCAGAAAATCTGTTCTTGTCAAAACAACATTGTTGTGATGCATTATTCAGAAAGAACTTTTGATCTTCCGGTTGATTTTCAGTGCTAAATACATTGCCATCAAAATTGAGAACCGATTCCAGTCATGGGGTGTGGAGAAAATGAAAAGGGTTTACGATTTCTTACATTGTTAGAGAATACAATTTACAATCAAGCTGCATGAGTCCTGGGGGCATTTCATGAAGGAACTTGTCGGATAAAATATCTGACAAGTCAATTATATCCGACAAGTTCAGAGAAATCAGCCAATCAGACTAAAGAATTTCTCAAAACTTGTCGGATATAATTGACTTGTCGGACATTTTATCCGACAAGTTCCTTCATGAAATGCCCCCCAGTATTAGGAAATAATTCATAAGCTTCATCAACAAAATGACTACAATATATTGAGGTCTTACAATCTAAAATAGACTCGACTTGTTTTACTTAGCACTCATCTAACTTCAATTTTCTAAAAAATGTTTACAATTGGGAATACTATTCTAACACTCAAGTGTGTACAGTCCTAATTCTTTCACACATACAGTGTAGAATGGAAACATCATGGCAGCTGCACTGAAAAAAAGAGGAAATAAAAAAGGAAAACTTAATTATAAAAACAAAGACAGATATCACAGCTGAAATCAAGAGATTTATGTTGCTGGTACTTAGCATCTTTTTGAATTTGAAATTATAGTCTTTGTCAATGCCTTGTGATGTATTTTGGTACAAACAAGCTCTTTGCTTTTTCAGAAAGTATGCCTTCACATGAATTGATGAATGTCATTCAAAAACTTGAGTGTAGACAAATCGCTCCTAAGTTACAAGTCTGATACTCTCTGTTCAACATTCACAGAATGCATCCAATGTGATTCAGTAAACACGGCCCTATCCCTTGTACATTTGGCACACGAGTTGATGAAAAGGAAGAGCAAACACACAAAGAACACACTGAGAAATATCATTCATAAAATATATCAACAGCAAAGTAAATCCTGTGGTTTCTCAGAAAACAAGATATCATTGTTGAGACATATCTGATATTCCCCTAAACCAAAACAACACGGGGTTCTCCTCACTGAGAACTAGTACTCGTAATGACAATCGTTCTAAATTGCACTTCATACAGTAACGAGCGTGACGACCGACCATGTGTCCATCCAACTTTGGAGGCCAGCGGACTGGTAGCAGAAAAAGAAGCAGACGCAAATAAAGCTGTGACAGAAAGAACGCCCCCTAGTGCTTCTGTGCACTGTACTCTAAAAGATCTACCCTACATGCCAATAGAAAACATCATTTTTTTTAAACTCAATAGCAGTATTCACGGTCTCAGACTAACCCAAACGTAGCTTTGTTGTCCGTGAAGTTACGAAACAAATTTGAAGTGTGCTAAACACAGATACAACTGTAGGCAACTACAGAGACATTGGTATTCATAATGTTTGGGCGATCAAATTATGATTTTGACATTGTTGTAAGAGCACCGCATGCATCAATACTGAATCAAAGTTCCTGCAAAAGAGAGAAAATCTTTAACGATTTCCTTTTACAGTTTATTGGAAATACTAATTTCAAGTTTATTGGAAAAGACTATTGATCGTTATCATTATTATTACAAATCACTCAACAGAATTTGCTGTGATTTAAGACACACAACTATAACATGGATCTGACTGAAATATCTATTTTAAATCACAAATAATTTCATAGCCCATACCATAACTTACTCCTCTTCTACATGTACAAAGTGAAACATTATTTAACTTTATGACAAGACCATGAAATTTCATTCAATTTGATAGTTCCAAAGTTTGATGAAAGTCAAAACATTTTTTTTTTTGTCTTAATTCTACACTCGTACATCAATACCAAAACATTTATGAGGCTAATTCATCTTACTCTCCACGGTGTTAACACATGCATAGATGATGCTTTCAATCATGACCCGAACTCGATGGTGTCTTGGTCGATCCTCTTGAACTCATACGAGCCCCGCCCGTCAAACATCAGATAGTACTGAAAAATACAGAAGACAAAAGATGAGAAATTGGGTCAATACACAAGATTCCCAACTTAAGGAGAGACGACTAAAGCAGCAATTCACAACTTACTGAAAGTATAGAACTGGTGGTGTCAATCTACATCACATACAGTGAATATATCATATTCACATATATATCATATTCACTTGAATTTACTAAGGTTAAGGTCATTATCACCAGCATTTGATTATCACTGACAGTATTTTTTTTTCTTTGGGTGCATGAATATAGTACGAAAAGCATTATGAAAAGATAACATGGATGATATTTCCCATTGTCACAGGCCATGATATATAAGTAACTTGATCATTACAAAAATTACTGTTTCAAAACATATGAAAACAGGTGGACGGAACATCAAAAGTGGAACCACTGCAAGTTCTGTGATGGGTATCAATTTTGGACACTTTTACTATTCAAAGTGACACAAGGTGCATCACCTTCATGGCATTCATGTGAAGGTGGCGAGCCTGACACAACAAAATATGAAATCCTTCTGGAAACGTGACTTCTGTAAAACTAGTTCAGCAAATGGCTGCTAATGATAACATGGTCCTATTCAGACAAGGAAGCTTCTTCAGTGCTATTACTGCTCTTCCAGAGGGCCCTGTCATTTATTTCTATCCCAGCATGGCTAGGCATCCATTTTCACACATGGGTCATCTACGGGAACATCTTGGGGAGCACAGTGGTATAGTGGATATTAGGATAGACCAAAGCATTGTATACAGAGTGTCTTCAGTTTCAGTCCTGCCTGGGATACTGTATTTGCGATATATTTAGCGAGTCTAAATTTTTGCGAATCGGGACTCAACGACGATTTCGCAAGTGGTTAAATTCGCGATCGTGGAGTACTGTACTGAACGGAGAAATGTATAGGTGTGTGCACATTCATATCGGGATCAGATTCATTATTTTTGCATGTCTTTAATTTCACGAATAGCACCTGACTCACAAAATTCGAAAATTTCGAAAATAAAAAACCTCGCGAAATATTTGGCGTATACAGTATTCATCCCTGGACAAGATCTTCTGCCCACAATATCCCTACTGGACCCAGGCGTATAACTAGGTACCAGGCAATGTTGGGCCACTGACTAGGGCAGGATCCTCTAGGAGAAAGCATTAGCACTGGAAGAGATAACCACTGGGAAAATAACGCAGTGTTATTATCATAATTGGGTATAACACTTTTGCACGGGTGACTGGGAAGGAATCATATCTACATGTGTAAGAACTCTGTGTTCTGAATCTCAAAAAAATCAGAGCATTTTCATGGTACCACAGTGCTCCTGGCGACTGAAGGATGGATGGATAGAATGAACAAAAGATGGAAGACAGGATGGAGGAAAGGACTAACTGATAGGGCGGAGAGTTTCTCCTACCTCGTGGTACTTCCAGAGTGACTTCCTGTGTGAGACGGTGAAGAGGGTGATGCCCACCTCCCTGGCGTGGGTGTAGATGTACCCCTCCACATCCACAGACACCGCACTGGTGCACTCATCCAGGATGGCAAACTGGGGCTTGTGGTAGAACAGCCTGGCCATCTACATAACGAAAGCAACAAAAGGAAATTTCATGAGAAATTTTCTTCTTCTGAAACCTGTAGTTCATCTTTATCTTTACCTGCTTCCACACCCTGAACCTTTGTTCGGCTTAGCTTCTCTCCATACATTCTTGTAAGCTCATCATCACAATCATAATTAATGGTTATGCTGATATACAATTCAAAACTGTTTGCCAAATATCCAGTCCCTGAACCCACTGACAACAACAAACAAGTCATGTAAGACCACAGTCCTACTGTCTTTGCATGAAAACAGGGTTTATGTTTGTATCAATTTCAAAACGGTGTATCCACAGTGAAAACGAATATTTGAACTTTTTTTTACTTGCTTTAGTGAGTATTTGTCTCTTGATATGCACATTTGATATTCAGTATGATATGTTTATTGGTATGTAGAATATGGTTGACATTACTGACCCATCGTGATTTGTAAACCATCATCATCATCAATATCACCATCATCATCATCACCATCATCATCATCAATATCACCACCACCATCATCATCATCATCATCATCATCATCATCAATACCAACATCAATATCATCAATATCATCATTATCATAGTCACCACCACCATCACTATCAACATTACCATCATCATCATCATCACCATCACCATCATAACTATCACCATCATCATCACTATCATCAAGATCATCATCATCATCATGACCATCAACATCAACATCGGCATCAAAATCATCACCATCAACATCACCATCACCACCACCATCACCACCACCATCACCACAACCACCACTACCACCACCACCATCATAATCATCATCATCATCACCATTGAAGTCATCGCTACCAGTATCATCTGCAACTCCCCCTGGCATACTTACAGCCACTCTCTGCTTCTCCCCTCCACTGAGGACGTCCATCCAGTCCTGGACAGCATCCCACGATCCTTCTCTCTCCAGGATGTTGGCCAGCTGGACCTGTGTGCGACAGGTGGGACAACATCTCAAGGTCTGACCACTAAAATCATTACATCTCATCTATAACTTTGACCATTTTGAATTTTACAGGTAGGAATGAAGTTACTTCTCAAATTGTCTATCAAATGTAAAATTTCACTCCTGCCAACTTAGCTATCAGCTACAAAAACTATCTGATTTTCATTCAAACTGAAAAAAAGGTTTCTTCTCCAGTTCTGTAAATTTGCTGAACTTTTAAGTAATCAACGTACAGGTAAATGTGCCAGTCATCAATGAATTATAATACAAACAAATTCATAAAAAAATTCCATGCTCTTTCGCAAAATCGTAAGTACTTTCCAAATAACATCAAACTTGAAAGAGTTACGTCTAACTTCCAGGCAATAGTGTGTGACTATATCAATATCAAAAGATTGGATTCTCACAGATACTGTATCAGAACATTAATGACACCAGCCTTTGCTTTCAGAAATGAAACAAACAGTGACAAAATGCCTTCATCAGGGGGGCATTTCATGAAACATTCTGTCCGACAACTTTGTCGGACAAATTTGCTCTCAGCCAATCCGATGCAATGATTTTAGTAGCTTTTAACAGTTTGTCAGACAAAATATCTGATAAAGCACGTCATGAAATTCCCCCAGAAATCCCTCCCTCAAAAGGGGGAGAAGGAGAGGAGAGGGAAAGTTGGAAGAGGAGGAGGAGGACGGAAAAAGAGGAAGCACATGGGGAAACTGACCTTGTCGATCATAGCCTCCAGGTCGCTGTCACTGATGCCTTTCTGCAGCATATCATCCTTGGTGTCGGGGTAGATGATCTGGTCCCGCAGCGTGCCTATGGTCATGTATGGCCTCTACCATGGTAACAAAGCAAAACATCAAATCATTTCTCATTATTCTAGATAGAGATCCACATATATATACAAGATGGACACAGCCACAGAGGAAAATCACAAGGAGGTGGAAGGAATTTGTTGCTGAAGCGCTAAAATTAAAGCATGAAGATGATTATAGTTCCGTCAAAGTTTATGAAATAATGACTCCTTTGTGACTCATGGATTTCTTTTGTCATGAAAGTGTCACCTTTTCTACTGTAAATAATACCGTGAAGTAACTAAGTACCTGTGCAGAAAGCCAGCAGCCTAAGGTGCGCATAGGTTTTGGAAACATTGAGTTGGGGTGAATGTGAATATTCATATCACATCTCCATGGTTGCTATGGAAACCCATCACCTATCTGTCAAAGGCAAGATGCCCAACTCACCTGAGGTACATAGAAGAGCTTCCTGCCATCTGGTTTGGTCATCTTGCCCCCAAACAGAGGCCACAGCTGTTATACAAATAAAGAATGGGACATTTGGGAAAAAATATCAACAGCACATAAATTTTATCTCTTTTGAGGTTGTATAAACATTCACCTTCTTAGTCCCTATCTATTTTGAATAAAAACAAAAATGATTTTCAAAAATCCACAATGAACAACAGTTTACATTTTGGTCAAGATCAGAAGAGTGATATTGAGCACAGAAAATATCATTTGTCTTATATTGTCATTAAACATTTTCTCTCTTTCTTTTAAACCCTACAAAAAGTGCTATCAGAAGGGATAACAAATAATGTACCCTCCTGCACATGCAATGACATAACATCATACAATGTACGTCAATTCTCATTACATAAGTTGTAGCATTCACGCATACCTGCACATGAATGTACAGACAAACAAAAGCAGACATGAGATATATGTTGTACATTACATAGACATAAACATAAACATATCTGTATGTAAATCTATCTTTTCATGATGATGTACCTCTCCCAGTATCCTAAAGAGGGAGCTCTTGCCACATCCGTTGGGTCCGCACACCAGGACGTTGACCCCTGAGGGCACCTCAAATGTCATCTCCTTCACTAGGACGTCGGCGTTGGGTGTGACCAGCGGTACCTGCTCAAACCTTTGGTCACCATAAAACAAGACAAAATTTCCTTTAAAATCTATCTATTTTCTTGCCAATCTATCCCTTTTGGCACACACACAAACACACAAACATTCAAACATACATGTACAACTACAAACACAGACACATGACCATAAATATATGCACACTACAGGGCTTGACACTAACTTCTTTTTCTAAAATCTTTCATTCTGCAATTTTGGTGGCCCAAAACAAAAGAAAAATGACAAGTCATCTCGAAATAATAAATCTGAGTTGCCTGATCAGGCCATCAAAAGATGGAAATTTGGCGGCCTAACATCAATTTTTAGTGGCCCTAAGCCATCGCTAATATACATACAATATGTATACACAAGTGTGAACATTCCCACACAATAGCATATACACACATTTCTACAACTAATGATTTACTGTTGAGTAGATAATTGAAATAGGCCAACAAAAAAACAAAACAAAACATAAAGGGCTTTGGGACCATCAAATCCACCAAATTTTTCTGCTTCAAAAATGGCTGTGTTTCCCCCCCCCCCTTTTTTCCCCTCCCTCCAACAAAACTGATCAATCATTACTACCATCTGATAACACTCAAAAGTAACAGCCATTTTGTCCCAGCCGCAAAGTAGGAAAACATTCATGCTACATTCCATCAGCACAGTTGATGTCCATCTGTTTCTTTGAAGAGCTTTTCTCATTTCTCTCTGTATCAACTCTAGTCACTCATCAAACACAGATTTTTTTTTATTTTTCAATTTTTTTTTTAAATGAATGATCATAAATTCCTCATGAAGAATTTATTGGAGATCTGATTTAAATAACCTATTTGAATACTTATTTGACTGTAAAAGGCTTGGTATGGCATCATCTGCAATTACATGTACTAAGCAGTCATACCAAAATCTATAATCTCTGCTAATATCAGTCATCTTTAAATATTTCAGTATTTTAATGTCAAATTTGTGATATTTGCCTGAAAAAAATATACAGGATTTAGTTGTGACAGAGAATAGTCAATGATTGATAAAGCAAGGCATTGAGGAGACGGGAAATGAAAAATAAAACATGACAGATTTCTGCCATCCATCCTTACTTGATGATGTTATCAGCATGTACCAGCTGGCCTCCTCCAGGGATGAGAGGTTCACGCCCATTATCACCATTGGCATCTAGGGATAATGAATAATGATAGCAATAATAACAAAGATAATAATAATAATAATAATAATAATAATAATAATAATAATAATAATAATAATAATAATAATAATGATAATAATAATAATAATAATAATAATAATAATAATAATAATAATAATAATAATAATAATAATAATAATAATAATAATAATAATAATAATGATAATAATAATAATAATAATAATAATAATAATAATAATAATAATCATAATCATAATAATCATAATAATCATAATAATCATAATCATAATCATAATCATAATCATAATAATAATAATGCTTATTATCATCATTATTACACAAATTATGATGATAATTATGATAACAAGTTTTCACATTGCACATTTCAGACTTGAATGAATTTTAATGCACTTCACAAACAAATCATAGCATAAATGCCAATGAAAATTATAATGATTATACAATATTACAACAAAAAGGTTGAAAAATCTTATTCCATGAATACACCTTAGAGATTAATATGCTCCTGTCCATCATATTTGAACAGGAATTTGAAATTTTCACAGTTCATGGATATATTTCTGACTGATGACCTACAAACACTACACTCACTTCACTTGTTCCTGATGAGTTAAGTCTAATAATTTGTATTTAGTAATAGCAAGCAGTAATCACGTCAGGCAAGCCTTGGGCAAAATCCCTGGTTTAAAAATTTACATATACATGTATGATGATTTCATGGGAAGGGGGGGGGGGGGGCTCCCACACAACTGCAAATTACTACTTCTTTGAGGATAATTGTTGGTTTTGAGTATACTGATTAATGGAGATATTCTTATTCTCTGCATATAATTGTAATATAGTTTGTTCCTATTCCAGGCTTAATTACCCAACATATGTTGTATCTACAATAATACATGTAAACTTGGTTTTAAGTAATGAAACGCACTGAGTATGTACAGGTAGTTTGAATAGCTTTTTACTAGGTCTGCAGAAGAAAAATATCCATAAACATGAATGCATCAGTAGACCTGTCCATTGCAACAATGGTGTAATTTGCTAAGACACAAGGAGTGTTTGCATGTTTGTCAAAGACTACAGCTGTTCAAAGTGTTGAGTGTACAGTTTGATTTGATACATAAATGTCCTTCTGCTAATATCAAATAGCTATCTGCAGAAAACAGATCAAAATCATGTGATCCCTGCTCACAAACACACTTGCCCACAAACACACTTACACACAAACATGCAAACATGCAAACATAGCAAACTTTTACAAAGACCTTAGAATGAAATACAGTTCGACCTCGATTATCCGGCCATGTCGGGACCGGCGCTCATCCGGATAAGCGAATTGGCCGGATATGGGAGACATGAATGTTAATGTATAGCTGCCGTCCAAGCTGCCGTCCCAGTGCACTGGCAGCTAGGCAGGTAGCGTACCCCGCAACGGTGGTGTTTTGTATGCTAGCCTGCGCAAAGTCCTTTCTTCACAAAAATAAAGTATATAGGCCTATCTTTGATATGTGAAAATCATATGTGTTTTACCTCATTAGATATTGAGAAACCTATCATGCACATCTTATGAAATTAGTGAAATAGATCCATGAAAGTCACTGTTTTTTTCTCAATTTTTGGATGAAAAAAAAAAAGTCCTTCACAGCGTGAACGCGTCCGGATAATAGAGATTTCCGGATAAAAGGAGGCCGGATAATCGAGGTCGAACTGTAATGGCATTCTACTCTGGACCAACACTGACCTTTGTCTTCACGCAGCATGGTCCTCTCGTAGTGACCGTTGTTGAGGTCCTTCAGGACGGTCATCAGCTCGGTCACTCTCAGGGTGAAGCTGTTTGGTGATTTTGGAATAAATTTCAAGTTCATGAGAAAGAATAATGTGAATGTCAGCATGCATTTGTCATATACCCTGTCTCAAAATGTACTTACACGAATAATTATACTTTTCAAAATTTGTTGGTTATTTTTAAGCATATCATTTTAGCTTTTTATTCTAAATGCAGTTGAATGAGTGATAACACATCTCCATATCTATCTATCTATATACATATATATATATATATATATATATATATATATATATATATATATATTTTAAAGCATATCATATTAGCTCTCAATTCTTCAGTACAGCTTTTCATAGAGCTAATTAGAATGAATTGCACTGATTAAAACAATGATCACATCTTTGAATAATATCCATGCATTTCGCACAGGTGAAAATTAGCCTTGTGCAGCTGGAACACTAACAAATTCCACAAGCTCAAAATTAAGACTAAAATTGCCCTTCTCAACCAAGCAAAGCCAGTGTAAACATTTCCAGAGTAGGTGCTCCTAAATGTCCCTTACATGTATTGTCATATCTTAATGGACATGCTACTCCTGACTGAAATATAAAGTTTAACTAAAGCTTCAAGATTAAAGTCTCCTGCATTGATTGGCTCAGTCATTATTATAGTAACTGATGCATGATACTATGGAACAGTGAGACAATGAAAATGCAATGAGTGACTAGATTTTGTCATAGAGATTTGAAGAAGAAATGAACTTTCATGGTGAGTTTTGATCAAGCGTTGAATTTGGATTATCAAATTGGACAAGCACTATGGTTTAGATTTGAGGTATGGGTGAAGGGTTAGGGTTGGGGATGGAAATGTTTCAGGCATGGAAATCTAACTGTAGTGGGAGTAAACCAAACTGGATTATTAGAATCATATAGCACTGAAGCTATCTCTCAACTACAGGAGACCACATTAAAAAAAATAATAATAATAAACTGAACTTTTCCCACTTTTTAAAATTCTTAACAGAAGTCTGCCATCATATTGTTTTAAAGTGGCGTCCTAAGTTGATTTTGACTACAATACAGCTGAATAAATGTACATGTACATGTATGTATGTATGGATGGATAGATAGATGGTTCAATGGATGGATAGATGGAAAGGCAATCATGGCTGGCTAATTTCCTGGATGCAGGGGGGGGGGGATCAATGTCCATAACACAAGAACTCAAACTACTGAATGAATGTTATCAGACACAACGCAGGGGAAGAGGAGAGGTCTTGATACAGTTAGCACGGTACTTAAGTGCAGACAAGATGATTTCACAGCAAAAGCACACTAGGATTAGTGATATAACACAGGTTACTTTCTTTTCTTTCTTTTTTAAAATCAGAGCACAATTTTGGCAAAGCAGCTCATATTACCATTACCAAATGTCCCTCATCTTTCAGGGTCTTTCAGCTATCAGCACATATGTTATACACAACAGCTCAATGAGAAAATACATCTTGGACGAATATTGTGCAACCATTTGCTTAGATATCAATATCCTGAAATAGGCAGTTCTGTTTGTGTGAAAATACATATTTTGCTAGCTTTTGTGGTATTATGGTCATCGACATTTTTTTCTTCTTCTTCAAGGATACATTTCCTCGTAACTAGTCAATCTAATTACACTGCATATCTGATTCTATATGTAAATCTACCTACTGCACACTCGGATACTCCAAACACTTTTAATTTGCATCTTCTTAATTTCTGTAGGGAATACTATAGGTAAATCCTGTGAGTTTTGTAGAAGTTTTAGTCAAGTTTGGAAAAAAAAAAACTTTCTTCCATCCTCAAAATGAGAAAACATACTGGATGATTGAGAATTCTGGATAAGAGATGGCCCAATAATTAAGGTCAGACTGTATAGATAAGAGGTAGAAACAGCCGATACACTTCAAACATAAGACATGCTTGCACAGTTCCCTGTGATTTGTCAGTGAAAAAAATCTCCCCAGATAAAATATCTCAGTGAAAACACAGGATAGCAGGCACAGGGGAGTAGAGCGCCCCCAGGGTCCTGGGGCCAGACTTACCCAGACAGCCTGGTCATTTCTCTCCCAGAGAGGACCAGTCGTCCCACGGCCTGGGCCATGCGTAGCAGCATGCGTCCCGCCTGATAGTACTCCTAGCAGGGGACAAAAGGAATAGTTTTCGGGGGGACATAATAAAGGGAACGTGAAACCATTTCGGTAGGATCCTTCATTTTCATCAGCCAGATCATTTTTCAGATTTATGGTCTTGTATATTTTACTACCCCCCTTTTTCAAGAAAAAAGGACTTGAGGAAAAAAAACTTGCCGTCTCCTATACATACTGATGTGGGAAGAAAAAGGAGTTAGAAAGAGAGTTGATGTATGATATTGTACTCTGCACTGAAAACAGACAATATTCAAGCCTGTACAGAGTAAACATTTGGAATAATCTATAATCATTATTCCAATGAGACAAAACCCATAAATGCACAGACACACAGACATGAATACACATGGACATGAAGACACACGGACAGACACTGCGGGCGTAACATACGGTAAGAAAGAGAGCAGTTCTTTGCCATGCAGAAAAGGACAGCAAATGATGCTTTATATTATCGGCTTAGAAGCAGAAGAGTCCGGCTCCACAGACTTGAAAAAAAACTCAAGCATTAATGGCCTTCTGATTCTCAGGTGATGACACCAGTGTGGTGCAGAATTCAGATAGATGCAGTTATATGGGACTGTATGGCCGATTCCTTAATCGCTGTCTCTGCATTCAATTTCTACAGCTCTCTCCTCATCCATTTTTGCTTGGTGGTATTTCTGCACATTCACTGATGTCAGCAAAATGGTTAATGGAAAGGTATTACTGTAAGTACATGAAAGGGAAGTGGGGTGGGGCTATTAGTACGGTGAAATGAGCAAAACACCATGCATTTTGTTAGCATTTTGAACACGACACATGCAAAAAAACCCTTAATAAGTAAATAAATAAAGACCACAGACTATAGCTGAGCAATGTGAGCATGATGTGAGGTTTCATTGATAGTTTTGATTCTCTGATAATCATGTCTTCACATGCAGTCTGTGTTCACATGTAAAGTGCAGAAAATCAAATGTTTTGTATAGGTCCAGACTGATAAATATCAGTTGGTTTCTCTGATCAGTCTTTGGGTGTGCTTTTTTGGGAAAAGCGTTCCATTTAAAGAACAAATTATGGGCCACTGAAAGTCTCTACGAATTAATCTACCTTTCTCCACTAAATATCATTAATCAATTTGCAAAACAGTTGGAGAATCTTGAAGACTGGATTCTTAAAGGATATGTCACCAACAGTATTACACATTTGAAACTGGCATCTAAGTTAACAGGGGTCTTTCGACTCAAAGAGTACAAGGAAAGATTAAATGAGAAGCAGTCTCTGGATTGATTGCTTTAAAGGCCTATAAAAGAAGGCACTCCATTAATCACACACAAAGTAAAGAGCCAAATAGATCTCAGAACTGAGACAGAACAGTACGAAGAATAATTCCCTTTCAATGTCTTCTGCAGCAAAGGGTGCTGAAAGGCATTATTACTGTATTCCTTCATGCACAGTAAACTATGGGAAGCTATTAGTGTCAAGTGATGAATGTTGAAAATATGGATTATGCGCTTTTGGTATGTAGCTTTATGTAGCTTATGATGGGATGCACTGCCCACTGCCTGCCTTATGACTTGTGAATATAAGCTGGCACAATCATGATCTTTTGCTCTTTTAATGTAGCGATGAAGGCATACTTTCCGATGATTCGAGCTCATGCGCCAGTTTGGCGCTGCTCGATCGCTGACTCACCCCGCCAAACGGGTCATCTCGCGGCCAGACAGGACTACACGACCGATGGCCTCGGCCAAGCGCACCAGCATGCGCCCAGCTCGATAGTAATTCTTGACACACAACCATGCAAGAGAGAGAGACAGCATGTTTGTCACATACTCGTGGTGGTGAATATTAATGTGATGTGATTTTTAGTGTTGCGGCCTATTATAAACCCATATCTACATGTACATAACTCCTTTATCTTGTCAAAGCACATAAGCATACATTAGCAAAATCTAGATGATACTAAAAACATTAACGAAACCCCAACTTCCCCAAGGTGAAAATGGCTTAGAGCAACCCTATCACATTAAAAAAAAAAAAAAAAAAAAAAAAAAATATAGATAATATCAATCGAAGATAATACTGTGCACTCTCATTATAACAAACACATTTACAACCAAATTTCTTGAAAATGAAGTAAAGATTTAGGTCCCAAATTTACTATCTGTATATCATTACATTCTTCATTTGTTTGGCTACGATGAAATGTCAACATAACAAAAGAAAACAGCCAGTCCTGAGAAATGTGGTATAACAGGAGTCGCATGTATCATTTTGTGGATCTATTTTTGTTGTCTCCCATATACAGATAGTATAGCACTGTCTCAAGCAAGCTTTTAGCGCGTGTTTCCCGTTTCAGTTATGAGATGGATACACGTTTGTCAGCAATGTACGGATGAATTATATAATGCTTAGCAAATGTAAATAAAATCTGTGGCATGTTTGAACCTTGCTGTTACAAAGGACAACAAGTCCAAACCCATCCCCCCCCCCAAAAAAAAAAAAAAAATGGAAGATGTAAACTAAAGCTATCGACATTAGAGGATCTCAACCCTTTTTGACAAATAAAAAGCATGGACATCCTTTTCTTGGAAGCAAAAAATAAAAGAAATACCAAGATATGGCATGTTCTTAAAAGGCTGCAGGAGAACCGCATTGAAACCAAAACAAGATGAAGCAAATCAGATTTTGCATAATGCCAATTCACATTCTGCACAAATGCTCTTTCCTGTAATATTGCATAAAGAAAATATTAACTCTCAAAACTGAGATTATCCTGTTAATGCTAGGCTGTGAAGAATGAAATGACGTTCGAGTCCTTCCCCCCCCCCCCCACCTCAAAATAGATATCCTGTTTTGATACTGTCTCATTAAGGGCCATTAGATGATGAAGTGTTAAACATCAAATGATATACATTTTCTAGCATAGACACATGATAAAATCACTTTCTAGTATTAGTTGACAGTTGTAGTGTTTTCTTTGAGAATTGTGCACAGACCCATCATCATCATGGCTACACATCATTAGTTATTTGAAAAGTGTAAATCAAGGTGAGAAATCTGATATACATTGTTTGGCTTGAGTCTGAGATTATGTGTAATTCTTGTCACCTCAAGGAAATGAAAACCCAGATTAGATGCAAGACACACCGCAAATAAATGAAGATATTATTGCAGTACCACACTTGGTATATAATTGTAGCATGTCATCACGCCATGCAGTATTACAAACAGAAAAGAAATTAAGTGCAAAAAGTAAAGAAAAATGTGAAAAACTCTCATTTTCAAGCCAGTCTATACAGAAAAAAGAAGATAGACCCATGTATTTGACAAAACAATGCAACTCAGTCCACAGCAAATGAGAATATTAAATCAAAAGCACATATTATGACTGAAGCAGAGCATAAACCAATCAAATTGTATTTGGTGATAAAAGTGAAATTAAAAACAAAAATACATGAAACATGACAGAAAACAGATATTACAAAGATCGAGCATAAGTGTCATGTAAATGGATGGTATATCCAGGCTGTTTTAGGAAAAATAGTTCTGTTGCAACTGGATTTTTTTTTACCCAACAAAATAAAATGCAGCATGCAAAACTCATAACTGATATCTGCAATGTATTTGTGATTTGAAGTGTAACTTGTGAAATGCCAAGATTAAGGAGATAGAAGACTATTTTGAATCAACACATAGACATCAGATGCTTAGCCCAGAAATCACATGCCCTCTGGAGAAACATGAGCATTGGATTATTATTATTTTTTTTTTTTTTGAGGGGGGGGGGGGGAATAAAGTTGTAAAGGACTGACAGAGATATTAGAACAAATGTTTAACAACAAAAATACCTAGAGCAGTTTGACTATGGCACACACTCAGGTGGGATGCCTTCCCTTCTTCTGCTATCACTGTATCTGCCGTAAGTATGCTTTGCAGTCACATTTTGATATGCGTATCTTGGTGATCTTGACCACTAACCAAGGCTTGACATTTACTGTATAAGCCAAATATTCAGTGAGTCTAAATTTTTGTGAATAGGGACTTCCCAATGATTACGCGAGTGGTTAAATTCGCGATCATGGAGTACTGTACTGAACGGAGAAATGTATATGTGTGCATCACATTCATATCGGGATCAGAGTCAATTTATTTGCACCCTGTCCACTAAATTACATCACAACTGAACACTCCTAGCTGATGGAATGGCTGGAAATGACAGAGAAGTAAAGTGACTTCTGACCTTAACCATTGATCTTTATTCCTTTCCATTTCATTGAAAAATAATTGTTCACTTCTCTCTATCCTGAATCATATTACCATTGGACATTTCTACGTGAAGTGATAGCTAAAAATGCCAATTTTAGCCAAAATTCAGTGATCTTTGACCTTAATGGATTGTGTCTATAACATACTTTATATACATTCTTTTCCAAAATTGTCACAAGAATAATAGAATAATTCAAAATTGTCAGGGATAGCTTGAAGTTTTAAAAAAAGAATTGTGAAGAGTAGATTCTTTGCTATTCTCTCATGGCAGTTCTTTTATTTTTATTTTTTTGGACAGTGATGATAAACCCAAAAACTTAAAAAATATTATGTATACTAAACTTGATAAAAAAATACCAACTTTATTTGTAATTATGGCTTTGCTTATAATACAAGTCTCTTACCTCCATCATTTCTGAGTGTGACAGGTTCAGGAATGGCTTGTGAGCAAGGTTGAGAAATGGACGGCTGACCACTAGGTATCCAACAACAGTGGCAATATCTGGTAGGAAGAAAGAGAGAAGGACTCGGTTCGGAACAGCGGTTGATGTCTTCAGTGTATGGCTGTAATCTGGCAATATCATCTCACGCTTTTATGAAACATACTGAACCAATGTCTAATTTGGGAAGGAATGTAATGAAGGAACTGTGTGCCCAGTCATTTCTCTTAGTGCCTAAACAACACTGGCAATGGTCACAGTTAGCAGCGTCATTAGTGTTGACAAGAACAAGAAAGTTAGCACCAACATCTTCATCATGATTATCATCAGTTACCATCCTCTTCTTCCTCCTCCTTCTCCTCCTATTACCACTCCCCCTCCTCCTCCTTTTCATCTTCCTCCTCTTTCTCCTCCCCCTCTTCCTCTTCTTCCACCACCTCCCCTCTACCTCCTTCCTTTTACCCCTCCCCTCCTCATCCTCCTCTTCTACCTCCTCCTCCATCTCCTCCTCCTACTCCTCCTCTTCCCCATCTTTTCAATCTCCTCCTCTTTTCCTTTCCTAACATCATGATGTATCACACACACACACACACACACACACTAAAAATACAATCTATTCGCATATCATCATCTGTATTTTAACATAACTTGTAGGCAACTACTGGTAATTGCAAGCTAAGAAAAATAGGATACTCACACTTTGCAATAATGTTGTCCACAAATCCCATTGAAAACCTAAAGAAGATGAAGTTGTGCAAGTGTGACACCTGAAACAGAGAAAATGAATAGAGCACAATGGTTCGGTTGGTTATCTTTTTTTTTTGTTCATATGTTACACCTCTTTCTATTTCTTTATGGTATTAGTCACATGGTACATCTTCCTACTACTACCACAAATTTCTTCTTTTCATGTATATATATATATATATATCAGTAAGCTATTTCGTATGTATTCATACCAACAAAAAAAAAGATCTAAAAATTCAAGTTAATACAATAAATACAGCCACATTGAAGTGTTGCTTTACAAGAAGATTGGTCAAATCCTTACAAATATCTGCAGCATGTGAACAGTTATATCTATCTCATGATATTACATGGGCTACACACTGTCCCATTCCATTCATGTCACATTACTGAAAAGTTGTACAACTTTTTAATTCAGCTCAAACAGATTTTTGTCATTTTTGTTGCTTTGGGTTTTTTTTATTTCACTGTGCATATGCATGTGTTTCACTGTAAGCTCATGGACATTGAAGTTTAAGATATTTTGGTGACAGTGGCTTTAACCTTTTCTGAACTAGGGTCTTTGGACAGTGTGTGCAATGCTATGGGAGTGTCTGTGCCAATCTGCATTGAAAGAACACAAGGGATACGAATGATGCACATGACTTAAAAGATGAATGGTCTTTTGATTGCAGCCGAGACATCCTCACCAGTTTGGAGAAGGCACCCTGGATGGTCTTCTCCTCCCGCTTGTTGCCCTGGTAGAAGGCGATCTCCTCGCAGTTTGTGATGAGGCGGGAGTTGACGAAGCGGAACTGGCCCTCGTACTGCTGCTCCTGCACTGTCATCCTTCCTACCGGTCTCCTCAGCCTGGGATGGGGGATGGGGGGATGGGAGGCGGGTAAGGATCGCATCAGTTTGGGGGAAGATGTTGAAATGGTAGATGTTTATTGCCAAATTGGTATTTTCTGAAAGTGATTACAACAAACTGGAAACTGAAAGGAATTATATATAAATCACATCAGGTAGGATTCAATTACAATAAGACATCAAACAAAAGTCAGGCATTGTATATAAGATCACTTGTGCTGATTGCCATGATTGTTACATCGGGGAAACCAGCAGAACCTTGAATGAGAAACTCAAGGAACACAAAAGGGCACTGAGACTAAACAATCCATCACACTCGGCAATAGATGAGCACTCTTACAACACAGGACACAACATTGAATGGGATGAGGCACGTATCATTGACTTTGAAAGCAACTGGTTAAAAAGAAAAATAAAGGAAGCACTTTGGATCAGAAGGGTCAATCCAGCTCTCAACAGAGACTCGGGCTATACCCTTTCACCAATCTATGGTCCAGTGATTAATAAAGACTGGCAACGGCAGCAAGACAACACTGCATAAGGCTTGAGAAAGTCCTCAGGAGAGGACGAAAGCTTGCCCTCTACAATTTCAAGGTTGGTTGAAGCTCAGTCATTTAATTAAACAAAAGTCCAGTTTGGAAATCAAGCTGGACTTGACCTGACTTGACCATACTGCATTGATGGAAGTCTATATGAGAGTGCATGACAGGATTGAATAGGATTTTAAAGGGCAAGATGTCTTTGCAGTCTTTGCCACTATTACTGGAATAGAACAAGATGATATTGATAAGGCTGATGATGGGGGGACAAGACTTCAGACTATATTGAATTGACCTAGGTAGGTTTTACTACATTGGATCAGAGTGAACTATTGTACCCTTTGTATGAAATTAGTTGGCTAACACTGTATTTCATAGCTGTCCTTTCTCATAAAGCAACAAAGGTTTTATCAAAGTAAAAGTGCTGATAAAATTTAGCATTCATCTCATTGTGGGTACAGAACAGTATTAACTGAAATAATTACTTTACTGAATATACCACAAACATCTAGAATAGAAAAAGGAACCAAGAGTAAAAATGGAATTCCTACCGTGTGAGAACAAGCCCCGAGACAGCCAGGTAGAGGAGCATGAAGCCAGGACCCTGGGCACCAATGGAGTGGGTCAGCTCTCTCACATAGATCAAGATATCCAGGACAGGCTAGGGAGAGAGAATAAAGCACCATACAATTGTATGTTTCATCTCTGACTTCATCACATAGAATGGTCAACAGTTAAGTACTGCCCATATCACTGCTAACTGCATTGTAATGTGCATAAAGTATATTTGACATATTGTGAAATGATGCTACAGTCAAAGTTATTGCTGTTGTTAGTCCTGCATCAAAATCAATATAATCTGCAACATGGAACAACAGGCAGCAGCTTTGTTGCCTTATAAAATCTTTTTATTAATCATAGTCTGCTCATGTTTTTAGTAACAGTGGAAATTCAACAAACACTCATTCTTAACCACAATTAAAAAGAATAACACAGAAGTTGTGTTTATTTGTTTGTTTGTTTGTTTGTTTGTTTATTTATTTATTTGTTTGTTTTTAAGAGTATGGAGCTCCAGTTTTCAATATCTTGGTACAACTGAGAATTGCTGTAATATCTGATAGTATGTTGGAATCAATATTCTTGAATTTCTGTGGCTTTTGATTTGGAAGTCGGCATAAATTGCATGGGTAGTGCTAAGATCTGAGTACCAGCTTGGCAGTGGCTTTGGGAGTTAGCCCACAGCCATTAGGAATTAAAATGACCACATATTGATTTAGACATGGCTGAGCTCTCCCCATTCACGGCTAATTTGAGTAAGCTCTGTCCACAAGTCTAGTCAGAAATATGCCTGATAATACCAATCATGGAATAAGCGTCACTGACTGAACTCACTTTGCTCAGGTTGGAGTAGAGGTCAGCCACACTGTTACAGAACTTCTCTACGTCCTGTGTGAGGAGCTGGTCAGCATTGGCTATCCTGTTGTCCAGGTTACTCATTTTGTAGTATGTGAAACCCCTGATGAGGAAAGGAATGTGTGTTTACAAACAACATCATAAAGTGTGAAACCCCGGAAGGAGGAACATTTCTATACTTAAAGTGAAAACCTAGTTCTGGTAAGGGTTTGAGAACCCGTCTTGCACCATTTAACCCTAATCAGGCAGGGGAGGGCAGAATCCGCCCCCCCTCGACGTTTCACGCAAAATCTTCGCAGCGCGATAAGCTCCCGCTGCGATGTTTCATGACTTTTTTCTTTCAAGTATCGCGCAACTTTTGAGACCAAAATTGTTGCGCCCGCACGTACCGCTTTGACGCGACGCCCGTTCGAAAAAAATTTGTCAACCCCAAAATTGCTCCAAAACGTGATTTTGTGTACAAATCCAATGCAAATTGGGTTTTTTCAATTAATTCACATAAAAATTCATATCTTGACTTAGAATGGATGAAATTAATTTATTTTAGCATAATAAAGCTTCAAAAAATGTCTGTGACAAATTTTGGCCAAAAAACAAACAAAAACAAAAGGTCGAAAAACAGAGAAATACATAAGAAATTCAAAAAACAATCAAATACATAAGAAATTAATTTCCATACAGTTTTTTTTTATCCTATGTCTCAGAAGAATGATACAAGAAACATTTTAAAAAAGAAATTACCTTAATTAGAGCATTAATAAGTGATTTAGAGCCCCAAACTGATTTTATGCATAAATTACAATAAATTAATTAATGCAAAATATAAGAAAAAATTTTCGGAGAAAGCAACCATACATTTTGATAGTATACGTCGCGGGCGTCGCGTGTGCCGATTTTCAACGCGATCATGCGTTCCATAGGCGAGATCTGAAGGGGGGGCGGAATCCGCCCACACCCCCCCCCCCCCCCACCCCCAGATATAGCATAGCCGATAAAGCCCAGCCTGATTAGGGTTAATATTTGCTTGCAATACAGCTGTATATCAAAAGAGTCTACCAACTTATCTGGCTGATGAGATTTGCCGGATGATGAGTTGCTTTGGAATATTCTGAGATAAAAAATAAAAGTCGGTATACCCAATTTTATTCCAGAAGGATCCAGCCTAACTCAGTCTCAAGGACAACTCAGCCCTATTTAAGACAATTTACACGCAGTTCGTGTAAAGAGGAATGTCTGCTGCAAGTATGATGTTGTGATACAATATCATATGTGCAATATATCAAGAATTCTGGATACAGAACAGAATTGTAATCTTTTTGCACAAAGTTTTACCTTAGATACTGTGAATACAAGTGATTGGTCAGTCTGGCTCGGAAGTTCAGCTTCAGTTCATTTAGGCCAAACTAAATGTGGATGGGTAGGAAGAGGAGGAAGACAGAAAGAACAAATACGCATGTATGTTTTCAAATCTTACTGCAAAACATCCTTTGTTTACATTCTTAACTATCCAATATTGTCATCACCTCTACCATCTCATGTAAGCTAACGTGGAGTTACCACAACACCTTTATAATTAGTAGTGTGAGAAAAGGGGCATACAGTCCAACATAATTCAAGAACACTAATACAGAAATGGACAAAGTAACTATCCAGCTTGTTGGATGTTTCTATTGCACCTGTGACTAGCAGTCTCTAAATATCATTATGTACACGTCAATTGGATTTATCGTACAAGTTTCAAAATTGAGAGCTTACCTTGAGGAGGTTGTTCACCAAGGAAATCTATGAACAAGAAAAATGTTCGAGTGCAGAATAAATAGATGTTCATATGGTATCAGAACTCAGGATAGAATATATTCAATTGAATAAATAATCTATGCTGGTAAAATATTGCATAAACTTTGAGAGGATGTGATGGTAGCTGTGGGTAAATTGTCGTAAGTCTATTTCTGTGTTCAGTCAACACTGAATCCTTTCCACCGAAGAAAAGGTAAATGTTGACGGACTAAATGAACATTAATAAAACCATATCACAGCTTAAAATAATATAAATATATGATATATAGATGATAAACATATCTAACTTTATCAGTTAGCCATCATATCAGTTAAGACAGATATATTTCTCTAACAAGAATGAACATCTATGCTATAACATTTTCCCACTTATAGAGCCAATTCCAAACAAAGAGGGGGCAAATAAAAAATGACAAATATTAATTCTCATATTGAAATATTCCTGGCTAAAATTTTCCAAGTCTCCAGTATGTATATAAAGACGTATGTGGAAATACTAAAAGATATGGTTGTAATAGCTTCCATAACACTACCACTAAGGCACAACATTACAGGAAACTGCCGGGCAAGGACTTTTTTCAAATCAAAGGAATTTGTCTTTGCTATATGACAGATACACATTCAAAAGCATGTACATCACAACTATTTTCGTTCCATAAGTTTCCACTGACTATACAAAAGGACAACATTGAGCAATCTTTAGTCAGGTTTATACTTTGTACTGATGCGTCGCAAGATGCAATTGATGAAACATTGAGTAGTATATTGCTGGGCCCTTTAATCATCTCAAGAATTCTCTCAAGACTGCTTACCATTGGCATTGCATAGATAAAACGGAAGAGGTGCTTCTTGAACAGACCCATATTTCTGCCGATGATGGAACTGTACATAAAATAACCACAGGAAAACAATAAACAGCATTATATGTTGCTATGATAGGGATAACTGTTATAATATGCACAGTAAGACTTTGTGGTGTGCATAATAGTAATATGCGATTATGGGGACAGATACTGAAATGCTGATAAGAAAGGCAATACTTTGACACACTTGACATTTTCAACAGAGCATTAACAGGTTTTCTTGAGACACATACATGCTGTTAATTCAGCAGTATATAACACCTTTTTAGTCAACAGGTTTAGCTCACTTGCTTAGCTAGTGTGATTTTCAGAAACAACATGTTACGTATGATACCTACCAGAATATAGAAGCGAGAGATCATCATCCAAATCTATTGATTTTGATTTATCACAGATATTTACCATGCATAAAGTCTCCCCAAATTGATCTTTGCCTAAGATAATCACAGTGAATACTTAAAATAGACTCTACTTTCAGGAGAGCATGATAGCGTGATCATTAATAGCTCGCTCTGAGGAATTAATGTTTCTGTGAAGAGAAAAATAAATCTAAGATGTTAATCACTCATGAGCGTATACATACAAAACAGAAATCTCGACATTTGGGTAGACAGACAGACAGATACATGTGTATACACACAAACACAAACACACACAAAACGTACCTCTCTATGGCAGTTCCATTCTGTATCATCCATACGTCACAGTATGTCCTGGCAATGAGTGAGAGGGCTACAAGCCACAGGTAACCAGCCTGTCATGTAAAACACAAGACAACATCAACAACAGCAAATGTGAGTTTTACTACAATGATGTATTCTCATGCTTTGAAAGAAATTCTCTATCACATCGATGCTCAGTAACAATATGGAAATACAATATCATGTAAACATTAAAAGCACTACAAGGGAAACTGGTCATGGTCAATTACAAGAATTTTCATTGCTAACGGAAACTATTTTCAATGAATTGATTATCAACAATTCAGTCTTATAATACTCAGTTTCTTTCTTAAACTCCTGCTATAGAGACATGTTACATGACGTTATCTTTTCACCATGACTGCGAGAGAAAAGCAAGGAATTACATTACTTTCCTGTTGTTTTTTAATATAACAAGTCAATGGCTTTTATTACCTCCGCCAAGGAAGGATCATCGGCACTGGTTTGTCTGTTTGCAAAATAACTAAAAAAATGGAGTACGGATTAAAATGAAACTTGCATACAAGTAAAAGGTAGATATTGACACAAGGAACACCTCATTCAATTTTGGTAGTGACCCAGGAATTTTTATGGTTTTCGAAGGATTTTTTTTTTTTATCTTTCTGCATATAAGGTCAATGAACTTGGGTTCAAGCTGCGCATACTGGCGGTTTACATACACGCACTAAAGCGCGTGCTAGCTCTGCTCGGACAAAGCATCGTGCAATGACGTATAAAGCAAAAGGCTTCTGTTTTGGGAAACTGCACCTGTGTAAGGGTAGAAATGAGTTGCTAGCTTGGCGGGAGTCTGTGCTCTCCGAGTGCTTTTCTAGTTAAGACAGTTTATTACAATTATACAGTCTAAAAAGCCAGAGCCATGGTCTGGTCTTTACCTCTTTGCTGAACCAGCCTGGGATGAGTATACGTAGAATACGATATATCCTCCTGGAGAGAAAAAAAAAATTGTACATGTAATCTGTGATTAGAGTCAACCATGGTTCCTCTACATTGTAAAGGGATTGTAAAGGGAAACCTTGTAAGCCAGCTTGCAAGGTACAGCTTTTATGTAAGTGAATTTGGCAGTCCCTATTTTCCACACATACATGTACGTGTATTAGGCCAAAAAAAAAATGGTTTGTTTGCCCTTCGCGACCGATCGAAACTCACGGAAATTTCGGGTCGCGTTTTTTTTTTTTCTTTTTTTTTTTTTTTGCTCTTTCAAGTTTATTTTTTTCCACAAATTTCATCTTCTACAAATTTGTGAATGGTTTTAAACCCAAAATTATCCATTTTAAGCTAGAGAAAGAATAAAAAAAAAGTCTAAAAAAAAAAATAAAAATGTTTTTTTCATCTCATCGACCCATCGTAATTGTGTTCAGGCCGCGCGGGTCCAGGGGCTACGTTTTATAGCATGCACTGCATGCTACAATGTAGCTACCTTTTTGGCTCACATGCGTGCACGCGCACGAAATCCAATCAATGCATGTATATATGCACTTAGTACAGGGCTGCACACTGGCGACCAGTTATTCGCGCTAGCTTGCGCATTGGCGCTGCTCAAACTGCCATGCCATGCAATACATGCAAAGCATGTACAGTGCACTGCTTTTCGTTTGCTTGCGATCGGTGGTCATGCCAGAGAAGAAGCATTGATAGAATTAGAAGCGCACACATTTCTGGGTCATTTTACTCACGATCCGATCCCGGCGTCGAAGCAGCGTGGCAGTTGACATGTTAGAACTAATTTAATTGTGTCGATTTTTAGAAAAGTAAAAACATATTCGATATTCAGCGATACAGTAAATGGATCTGATTGCGTTCAGTTTCATCTTACACAGTCATTTCACAAATGAATATTTTCATTCGTTCAGAATGATCTCACAATGAAGATAGGCGCAAAAAGGATCACGAAATTGGCCCTTCCGTGTACTTTTTAAGAACGCATGCACAAAATGTGAAGAGATAATACTAGGGAGAAAAAAAAAATCATGAAATCATCGCAGTCCCGCTTACATATTTGAGGTAGAAATCGTCCCAAAAAGGATCATGAATTCGGCCGGCCGCGTCGTACACCATTCAAAAGCTCATGTACGAAATGCGAAGAGATTATAGAGGAGAAAAAAAAAATAAAGGACACATTTCGTACATGCATCGTAAAAGATTACAGCCGAATAAAAATTCATGAAATCAACGCAATCCCGTTGAAATTTGAGGAAATAATAGGCGCAAAAAGGATCTTGAATTCAGTCCTGCATGCCGTGTTGGTTATCAAAACGCATGCACAAATGCGACGAGATTATCGGGAGAAAAATAAAAAACACATTTTTACCCTTCTGGTGCGTGCATTACAAAAGATTACATCCGAAGTAATTAATGAAATCGCTTCAAACCCGCTGATATTTGAGGTAGAAATAGGCGCAAAAAGGAACGTGAATTCGGCCGTGTCGTATACCTTTTAGGAACGCATGTACGAAATGGGAAGAGATTAGTGGGAGAAAAATAAAGGACACATTTTCATCCCCTTTTCGCGCTTGCATCATATAGATTACAGCCGAGTAGTGATTCATGAAAATTTCGCAATCCCGTTGAAATTTGAGTAAACAATAGTAGGCGCAAAAAGAATCTCGAATTCGGCCCTGCATGCAGTGTATAGTTTTGAAAACGCATGCACAAATGCGACGAGACTATCGGGAGAAAAATAAAGAACGCATTTTCAACCCTTCTGGTGCATGTCTCACAAAAAGTTACAGCCGAAATAATTAACGAAATATCGCAATCCCGCTGATTGATGTAGAAATAGGCGCTAAAAGGATCGTAAATTCGGCCGTGTCGTATACGCATGTACGAAATGCGAAGAGATTACAGGGAGAAAAATACTGGACACATTTTCAACCCCTTTTGGCCCGTGCATCATAAAGATTACAGCCGAAAAATAATTCATAAAATCATCGAAATCCCGTTAAAGTTTGAGGAAACAATAGGCGCAAAAAGAATCATGATTTTTGGCCGTGTCGTATATCTTTTAAGAACGCATTTACGGAATGCGAAGAGATTATAGGGAGAAAAATAAAGAACGCATTTTCAACCATTCTAGCTGGTGCGTGCATCACAAAAGATTACATCCGAAGTAATTTATGAAATCGTCACAATCCCGCTGACATTTGAGGTAGAAATAGGCGCAAAAAAGTATCATGAATTCGGCCGTGTGGTACATCTTTTAAGAACGCACTTACGAAATTCGAAGAGTTTATCAGGAACAAATAAAGGACGCATTTTCAACCCCTTTTGGCACGTGCATCGTAAAATATTACAGCCGAAGTAATTTGTGTGATCGTCACAATCCCGCTAATATTTGAGGTGGAAATGGGTGCAAAAAGGATTGCGAATTCGGCCCTGCATGTCGTGTATCTTTCAAGAACGCATGCACAAATGCGAAGAGATTATCGGGAGAAAAATAAAGAACCCCTTGTATCGCGTGCATCAGAAAATATCACAGCTAAAATAATTCATTAAATCATCGCAATCCAACTGACCACCAAGAGCAGGTTACGCAGCAAGTTTGTGCGCTGATGTTTAGAAAAAGTCACAAACGCATTTGATACAATCTGATTTTGTTCCTTATCATTTTACACTAATTCACAAACAAACATTCTAATTTTTCCTGTCTTTATTTTTAAATTTCTTGTGCAATGAATAATGCAAGTTTAAAAAAATATTAATCTGTAAAATGTACAGGGGGGGGGGGTACATCCATAAAAAACAAGAAAATAAGTTTGCAAGTCATTTAATGTTTTTTATGTTGCCGTTGTTGACCGGTAAATTTTCTGTTCGGACCTGTAAAAAATGGTAAATCGGGGCATTTACCGGTCCGACAGAGACAGGTCGGACCGGCAGAAAAAATGGGTTAGTGTGCAGCCCTTCACAAGATGGCTACTTTTGCAGCATCCGTTACCAGCTGTCATGGCACCAAAACTGTTTGGAGTTCAGTTGCCAGTACTTTTTTGGAGCTGTTTGCAAAATTTAACAAAGATGAACGTTATTAGTGTTTGTCAGTGAGTGTTTCTGCCTCGCGTACCGGGCCCTGGCAAGACGTAAATTTGAATGAATCTCTTGGAGTTTTGAGTGCATTGACATGGAAAAAAAGGTACCCTGTATTAAAAAAAAAAAAAAAAAAAAAAAACGACCTACCGACCCTCTTGGGTTTTGTCAATTAAGGGCAAACAAGCAATTTTTTTTTTTGGCCTTATTACATTGTATATGGCAAAGCACCGTGCTTAATCAGTTCAACTATATTGAGATTCCAGCGACAGCAAGGTCAGTTTAATAGAATAACAAAAGAAGACATGATATAACAAGGAGATATTTCCAGATCTGATCTGATCACTCCCATTCAGAATTGCTAATAAACTATGAAAATCCTTTGAACCCAAACCCGATTTGAAGTCCAAAATGCCTTATTCGATGCTAGCAAAGCATTTTAATACAGGCCATCACAAATGGGGTTCCCCTGTATTGTTAAAGGTCTGTCTGTCTCAAGCGGATTTGTGTTCCCTGCTAGTGGCATAACACATAAACGTGGAGTTGTTAGTGTCTCTCCAATTATTGCAGGGCTACTTTCTCTAAATACCCCTCCATCAACTGTGCCACTATTCCAGCAAGCTCAATTTTTGCGAGGCAGTTTTGTGTAGTGCATTCTGCAGTAATCCACTTACATTTAATCCTATGATAGGCTTTTACACTCAGTCTTGGACCAGCGAACCCCTCTGACACTACAATATGCATACTTTTGCAGCATGCATGCAATCATTTCCAAGCCCAAGCTCAATCAGTTACAAGTGATTGCTTTCTTATGCAACTGCACCACTGGTCTTTCCTGAGAAACAGTTGCCATTACAGTGCTTTATTCAAATCTTGGCAAGGACCTGTCCACACTAATGAATGTTGTATAAAACAAATAATGAATGGCTTTTACTAATGCAATGGAACACGACTTGACATTCGGCGGAAGATGAGACCCTTTATTCAACTTGTTTTTGCCTCTTTGAATAGAGTGGCTCATCTCTCGACATCTTGTACAATTGCACTAATGACCTTTCACTATATTTACAAACTGTCAAGCAAGAAATTTTTGTGGCATGAAATTTTCGAGAATTAGAGCCGGCAGCCTTTTTTGCAGCATGAAGTTTTGTGCAAATTGCCACTGGCATTCAATGCGTACAGTGTAGAGAAGAACTTTCTCATGCATTTTAATTTTGAAAAGTTTGGCTGTTGCGAAATTCGCGAAATGAAAATGCACGCCAAAATTTCTGATTTGACGGTACTATTCTCACCTGAAGAATTCGGCATCCACAGCAGCTCTCTCCTTTTTCCTGTCTCTCCCATTTTCCTATTTAAATTGAAGAGAAATAGGATACAGGGTTACATGTACTTTCTGCTAATTACCTGAACAGCCATTTTAAAGAATATGAGGTCTCTTTCTTACAATATAAATTGCTGTACTTGGAATTATTCCCATTTGCTCCATTCTTTCCAGTAACATACATGCCACACTTTAATCAAGTACATTTTGTACTTAATTCAGAACTTTCCTTATGGAGTCTCTTTCCCCATTATCAAAATTTAATCCAAACTTGAAAAAAAAACGTCAATATATCACATGCAGATCACAATGCACAATTATTTTTAAAACTGCTACAAGCTATGATTGCATGTTAAAATCATGAAGCTGAAATATAAACATGGTCTGGTGTGTAATTTTTTCTCTTTTCTAGCAGTGTAGATTTTAGCAATAAATAACTTACAACTGTTCAAAAACTTTGGCTCTACACTCTTTTCCTAGTGTTATCATAAACACGTTGGTTGATGTAGCAATTACTGTAAAAGCGGAAATTTTTGCACAACCAGAAACTAGCGCGAAAATAAAAGCATGCGAATATTTTTGCTTGCTGTATGTCTTGATTCCGCGGAATTAAAAACACGCGAAACTCTTCTAACTCGGCCAAGCGCAGAAAATTAGTCACACGAAAATATCCACTTTTACAGTATGCCATGATCTTGTTTGTGCTTTCTCACCAGTAGCAATTATATGCTGGTAACGGAAATCTGTGCCTGATCTATATCTGGGACTGGATATCTTCCACTTCACTGTGCACTGAATGGACACCACTGGACTTTAAACTTAGCACAACGGGGCAATGAGGGGGAAAAAAAAAATGCTGCCTTTAATACTCAAGTCCTATTTGTCTTGACCAATCACACTATTTGTTCTGTGATACACAACCAAGTTACATGTATGCAGGACAAGCAACAAATTTATGTCAATTTCCACTCCTACAGAATATCAAGGGGCCACATGCTGTAGAGTATCTGTAAAATCTGAAAGAATTTGTGATACCTGCATTTTTTAAAAACTTTTTTCCTGTATCTGACATGACAAATCAGGTTCATTCACCACTACACGCTGGTACAGGACAGCAAACGTGAACACTGTGTGAAAGTTACAGCTACCAGCAAGTTCTAGGTCTGCAGTAAAATTATCAATGGGAGTACGAAACATGTAGTATAAAGAAGCTTTGTTTGGGTGCATGGGGCAAGGAATTACTATTTATGCAAATGATACCACACAGTAGTAGGTCAGTGTACGAGAAGTGGAATAGAACCAGTATGACTGAGCAAATTATTTCACCGGCTTCCTATTCTTTGGGTACAAAGTCCATTCTTGTGTGCCCACCAGTGATTGAGTTCACAGCCCACAAGTTCAAGAAACTATCTGATATTATGGTGGCTTACTTCCAGTGAATGTCATACTTGGCTTACTGAGCTATTCGCATTAATGACGCTCAAACTGATGAAGAAACACTTGGCATGAACGTATGTATACCACAGTAGGGATTACTGGGAATATAAGAAATTATAGACGCAAATTGTAACTGAAGACCAGTCCAAGTCATTGTGCAAGTGGCTTCGGGAGGAACACACTTTCTGACAGTTACTGTCTACATCACTTCACTTACCTGTAGAACAACTTGCTGAAGATTTGCAGCACTGTGTGGAAGGGAGATAAGAAAAAACCCAGTTACGGCACATGAAAGAATAGATTAATCATGTTGATACAATGCTTAATCGTACATCAAATACAACGGTATTTTTAAACTTACTTGTAGTACTGTAGTACTTAGACTAGCCAGACAACAGATCAGACTAAATCAAGATTATAGATTTCAAATATTCCTATGTACAGAATGCATTTTACCTTTTTCTGAAAGAAAAAATTCACAAAATTTGCTTTCTGTTCCACTAAAACAAAACAGCACACAAACAATTGTAATGGATTATGGCAGCTTTCTTTTTTTTTATCATAAGCAATTGTCAGTTGGCTTCTGCTGATGTGAATATGACTACAAATTATGATTTTTTAATTTTTTTCAATGAAAGTACACACAGATTTCCAATCATTTTTTTCTCCATTTTCTCAACACTCACTACACTGTCTCACTAGACTGTGAGCTGGTGCACATGGTCAAGCAAGATGCTTACTTATTATTGGGTATTATGTTACATGTATGCTTACAAAGTATTTCAGCTAACTTTACTGCTGATAGCATCACAAACACCTCCATTTCTGGTCAGTTTCCTTCTGTTTGCGTTTGTTACATACTCAAAAAGCTGCATCACTTTGGTGATTCCTCCCATTTATCCCCAAGTTGAACTATCCTTCGGGTTTAATGTCAGGTCTAAGTGTGTGCACGTGTGTCACACACTTACACGCTGCTACAGCTTCTGACCATTCCAGCATTCAGAATTAACGGTTTCTGGGACGAACACTATACTAGGGCTTTCTATAGCTCAGTCAGTAGAGCACCGGGCTAGCAATCCGGAGGTCTCCGCTTCGAATCCCGATGGAATCCCATTTTCTTTGCCCATTTTTCCACTAATTTTATATTCATTTCTGGTCAGTTTCCTTCTGTTTGCATTTGTTAAAAAAAAGGAAAAGAAAAGAATGTTTCGAAGGTGACGTTTATTGGGTGCACAAAGAATTGAATCATTGAAAAAAAAATTGATCAATACTACATTTGCACAAGTCATAATGGGCACATGACCACAAAAGGATGTCACAGGAACCTTTAACCACAACTTTATAGAGTTTATAACTCGTCAATGGAGTGTCCAGTATTCCTTTGAATTTGATGTGTTCTGCCAATACACCTGTCTATACTACTGTAGATGCCATATATTTCGCGAGTCTAAATTTTCGCGAATTGGGAATTCCCAACAATTTTGCGAGTGGTTAAATTCGCGATTGTGGAGTCCTGCGGCTGTACTCAACGGAGAAATGTAGCAGTGTGCGTCACAGTCATATCGGGATCAGAGTCAATATTTTCGCATGTCTTTAATTTCGCGAATAGCACCTGACTCGCAAAAATAAAATCTTGCGAAATATTCAGCGAATACAGTACTTGTGCAAGCACTGAATCCACATAATGGGATAACAGAGGTCTGGTGTGTGCACTCAACACTTGGTGCAAAGTGAAATAAAATCAAACCCTTGAGCTTTACTGGCAACCTGCCAAGTGCATGACCTTGTACACTGCCAAGGACACTGGGCATGAACATCAGCTGACATACAGTACAGGACACAGAAAATATCAGATTATCAGCATTTAGGATTGTAATGTTTTACACCACCTCCAGCAATAACTCCAAACGTATGGTCACATAAAAATATCACACTTGCATATGTGTGATTGGCTCAGTACCCGCAGTCTTTCAAAAATCTTTCTTAGCCTGCTACACTGCTAGCTTCATACTGAGTGAGAGGAGAGGCTGCCACGAGAAATCTGTATGTTGGCAGAAAATCATTTCAGAGAAGTGCATACTTCTGCAACTGATGCGAGGAAGTTAGTGGTGAAACACCTGTCCACACTACATCCATAAAATGGCATTCAAGACTTCCTTATAATATGCCCCCCCCCCCCAATACCCTACCACTTACCAACGCAAATGTGTGTGTGTGTGTTTGTGCATCAGTGTGGAAGCTAGCAAGGACCAAAGGGTAGGGTAGTGTAGAAACAACAGAATAAATAAAGTGATATAGATGGCAAAATTAGTGAAATTGTTGGGGGGGGGGGGGGACACAGAGCTAGGTAATAGTAGCACTATTAAATGAACTTTCCATGTTGATATCACAAAATCCACTTTATCGCAACAAACTGCATTACATGTAATACTAATACATAGCGCCAAACAGGCTGCAACTTCCTGCAAGTTCCACACTACTAGCAAGCCTACAGTTAGTGGCAGAACAAGACCTGCATAAATTAAATCATACAAAGTAATGTAAATCATAAATGTATGCCATATACTTGCCAGGCATGCACTTAATTTGGGCTGTGAACATGGTGAATTCTACACAATTAGTCAATACATTCAGTATTTTGACATTATCCCAAATGCATGTGTTGAAATCCTAGCCTACGTTAAATGTACCACTGCGCACCCACTGGCTATAGCTGGCTATATTTCAAATTTTGTAGATTGGTAAGTTGAACTCTGTAACAATTGTAAAAATGTACGATTGTCCAATGAAGTCATACACTCTAAACATGTGAGATAAAATGCCCAGAAATAGTCTAGTTACCAAATCCTTAAATTGCTTATTACCTCCACCACGGGAGGATGTTATGACTAGGCCTAGGCCTACCATTTGTTTGTCCATGTGCAAAACAACTCAAAAAGTAGGGATGGTCTAGTAAACGGATTTGGATGAAATTTACAGGAATTTAAAAACATGCATTGAGAATGATACAGGTAACAGACGATTAAATTTTTTTTTGGAAGTGATCCAGGAAATTTGGTGCATTTTATGAAGGATTTTCGATATTTATTTTGGCCGGTTGGGTAAACACTCGGGAGTTCAAACTGCGCATTAGGTTTTCACAAGCGCACTAAACTGTGCCTGCTCTAGTTTCTGCTAGGGCGAGGCTAACTATACACAGCCCAGTCGCCGCTGTACATACGTAGCGCGAGAGGGCTGTACCAACGAAGCTCCAAACACGAAGAGGGTCCAACGATCGCATGCGATCGGATTGAATTTTGATACTTTAGATCATTTTTTTTGTCACTTCAAACTCATCTGACGAACAAAATGATAATGAGACTTCATATCTATGCTATGAATATTGAAATTTAGATTTAATAACTTACCTAAAATGATGGTTATATGCAGCATGTGTGAACGGTTCACGAACGGTACATCGTCTTTCACGCCAGGCCATTTCCAATACTAGTATCCGGGAGGTCACATGATCTGAATGCCCTTTCAAAAGGTCGCGCTGTCGACCGTGCTGCTACACCAACACTCAAGCAGCGCATCGCACGCACGCAAAAGATTTCCGCAGAGATCAAGGCGCCAGTTTGAATTCTGCAACGATGAACCCTGACGGTGTTAGGGAATCCGCCAGAAAGTATCGTTTTTTGGTTCCACGGACTTATCAAGAGGGCTCTCAATGGACTTTCGAACCTTCTGTAATACAAGCATGCACTTAAGTAACCCCGGGACGCTCCGTGTACACAGTTACACACTGTGGGAGCGTCCTGAGTCAATAGAGTGCTATATCGGTAAGCTTGAAAAACATACACAGTCTGTCAAAGATTTTCGCGCCTCCGTAAGTTCGAATTTTACTTGAAAAAACTTACTTTTATAGTATACATAAGATTCTTATCTAATTCCTACCATACGTTCACCTTGTTCTTGTTCACGCTGGTCCAATGATCTTGAAAAAGCGTTTTTTTTACAGGTCCATCTCCTAGCTCCCCATCCCATTCACCATTTTCGAAATCAGTATGCAGTACACTGCGCACGTAAATATTCATGTGCTGGGCGGAGTCGCAATGCTTTTAGCCTTCTGACAAGGCCTGCGCGCGCGTACCCACCCAGAAAGCAACGCAATATACAGCGAGAGGGTTTGCCACAACAGTATGATACGGCCTTGCCATAAAGCTACAGCTGTACAGATGAATTGACAGCCAGCGCATGCGCACAAGTTTCAAATCCATTGACTGTATAAGATGTCGTTCTCCCAAGTTCCTTTCGACCGAGTCGTATTTAACTCATCAATTCGAGCAAAAATGGAATATTCGCAGGACCAAAAGTTGAACGCAGTCAGTCTTCAACATTATAACTTCACCTGTAAGTCTTCATATTACAGAATTTTTGCTATTTCATATTGATATTTAGGCGCTATACTTCGCCTGTCATGATCATATCTGCTACAATGCGCAGCCCCAACACTGCGTGTTGGGGCTGGTCGCAGTTAGCACTTAAGGTGAGTAACGTTTGGTAACGTGTACATTGTTTATAGGGTCTAAAGAACGTATGAATTTTCATAAGTTTTGTAGTTGTGTTGTGGTTCCCCACTTTGTAGGTGCCCGCTCGTCGGTCAGACGCTGTATTCGCGTAGCGTATTAACAGCGTCTGGTCGGGCTAGGGCAAGGCATGCCGCGCAGCAGCTGGAGGTTGATTACATAACAAAAGGGTTCTATATCAGTGATTATCAGTAATGTTATATTGGGAAATCAGGCGACTTTCCACATATCAATCTGATATAGAAACCTAGGGCTAGGCCTATGCAAACGTTGTGTGGAAATCACTCATCTATATGGAGGAACAAGATCAGTGGTGTAAAATGAACTGCTTTAATTGGCAAAAGATCTGCGCTCTCAGCTCAGTCTCACTCTCACTAACGTTAAAGGAGTGCTTCTGACTCTTGTCTCTAGCTTCTAACATGTAGGTCCATGCTTCTAATCAATCACATTCTTCATGTTTTTGCTGCTGTAAGTCCGACAATGACTAAATTTATGTCGTGTCTATGATCTAAGCATCAACTAACGTTAAATTTAGTTTACATTTGTATGATCATATTCATGATGATCGCATTGCACATTGATTGCCTAGGATAAGTTTTACAGGAGAGTTGCATAATTCGAGCTCGAAAATAAAGACAGCACAGCACAGCTGACTGTGAGCTGGTCATTTAGACACTGAGCTCGAGTCGAGCCTAAAAGTAGCTCCAGCTCCAGTTAGTAAATTTTTTAGTACTTTTAGGCCTAGTTGTCATGTGTGCTATGCTTATAATACCCCTTTGCGGTTTGCTATCGCCGCCGCCGGCGTGCCGGCTGGCTGAGTGTTCGCTACACGCTAATCCAATGGCAAGCAATGCTAATAATACAGAGGTACCCGGTAGTACAGTGCGTGTGAGTGAATGGCAGTGTCCACCTCTATGACTATGAGGCAATCTACGACTAGACTGCAATGATTGAGAGATCCTCTCACCTCTTGTTCCGACTAATTCTCTTGCTTCTGGCTTTCAATATGCTGAATATCACGAAGGCACCTGCAATAGATCCAGCTGACGTTCTACTGAAGAATAATTTGCTTAAAGCGGGTGCCATTTTTCCAAAATTCTGACCAGCTCGTAGGTCATCATGTGATGAATGATACGCGAATTCATGCAGGTAAGACCTTGAGCGGTTTAGTTCGCCTGCGGAAGCCCAAACAAGCATTAGGCCAGCCAAAGTGAAAAAAGTGCTCTGCGATCAGTTCGGGGTTTTCTTTTGTGGTTGCTCGGACATCATGTTTTAAGATGCAGGCAAATATTAGATGTCACTCTTCAATGGCTAAAATCAATTGTTGTTGGGTTTTTTTTTTTTCAAAAAAGAAAAGAAAAACTAGGAATTGTGCTATCTTTGATACCGGTACTTTTAACAACTACATCGTGTCATATAATATTGTATTATTTTTATTCTCTTTTCTCTTTCTTTTCTTTCTTTTCTCTTCTTACTTTTTTCTGTCTTTAATTATTTTTTTCTTAATCTATACATGCAATATATTCTTGCCAATGAAAACCAGTTTAGCTCTAATGTTTACGCAAGTGTATTTGTCTAGCTTCACTTATGTGTATTGAACTTTAGTATCCATTCATGTATAATTCGTGTATTCATTGTATATATTCATTTATAATCATTTACATGTTGTTGTTGATCAATAAACTTCAAAATTTGATTAATTTGTGCACTTTACCAATCTTAATGAGGAATTCAACGCCAAAATAAAGAAACTCTGAAAAAAAAAGAAAAAAAAGTCCATAGAACATTACAAAAATGAAGAAAAAATCGTTTAAAAAAAAGTATATTCCCATACCAAATATATATCAGAGTTAACGTTGTACATTTGTTTCTTTTTATTTTGGGTTGTTTTAGGGTAAGTCTTACATTCATGTAGCTGATGAGATTTTTTCACTAGCTGTTTACATAGGCCTGTTATTGAAGTGAATATGAAAATGTGAGATCATGTCATTTTTGGTCAACTTGGTGATTTGCATATTCATGATGACTGGTCAAGAATGCGGTTTAAAAAAAAAGAATGAAATTATTATTTTCAGAATGTTATTACACCCTTATTTCTTATCCGATTTCCATCATTTTTATTTTTTGCACTGTTCTGCAGGGATTTTTCCTCTCTTTCTTATGACATTAATGAAGTTCTGATGAAACAAGTTCTTGCAGAAATACAACGATAGTAACACATCTATCTCTACACCGTGACCTACACTCTCAAGTATACAAATTATTTTCTTTCTTTCTTTTTTCTTTGCCAGTGAACGTGGGATTTATGGATCCAATTTTAACGGATATACAATGTTGATTTGAATAATTTTATGGCAATGAGGATATGATGATGATCGATGCTCCGACGATGGTGACGACGATGATCGGATGATGGTGGCAGTGATATTACTCATCATAATATGATGATGATCATAGTGATAACAATAATAGGACCTATGTTGATAAAAATACAAAATTTAAGTAATTGAATTTGTGTAAAGTGTATATGTTATGTCAGTCTATATAGAAGGAGACTGCAGAACAAATTGTGTTGAAAGTAGGCCTACTGGTAGGCAAAGTTTGAGCTAAAAACTAACTTACTAATATTAAGTTGATGGAACCAACATGTTTTAATTGCTTAGAATAAATACATTTAATATCCATCTGTACTTTGAGGTTATAACGCATCCAAAGTGCGCATGTATACTTGCTCCTATACTAAAATTTCACTGTTTAAAAAAGAATGGGATGATTTGATATTTAAATATTCATTATTCTATATAGGTCATTAAAATCTTCATCCCATTTTGTTCGTTTGTTCGTTCCATTCGTAAAATTAAACAAAAAATTATTTTTGTGTGGAATTGTGTATTAACCTTCTTCTACGCCGCCAAGGTGAATAGATTTTCGACATTAGGAGAAAAAAAAAGATAAATACAGTACACAGCAAGCGATGGAAATTGAGGCATACCGAACTCATTGCTGTTGGTGTATTCAAAGACACCATACACCTAACTTCGTGCATGCATACAGTACCACAGATCAGTGATACACGATGCATACATGTGCAAGATCATGAATCATTGAGCAGCGAGCTCAGCATGCGCATGCATGTAGCAAGCGCAAGCGGCGGCTGCGCTGTCAAGACTTCCTTTTCTCTCACGTGTACAACTGTGCACCATCGGCTGTCGCCAGTGTCGGTAAAATGTCGAGTGGATTGATAAAATATGCCATTTTATGATGTTTTTATTACACTGTTCAGAGTGGAAGAGTCATAGTTCAATAGAAACATACATGTTTGTAGGGAACAATTTGATGTTTTAGTGACATTTCGTAACGAAAATATGTTATAACGTTAGACCGTGCGTACTGCTTGATTTCCCACTCACTGACACTGTCACAGACAGGTCGGTGCACGGGCTTGAGCCTTGAGGAATGAATGAATGGGATGGTTTTCGGGGGATACGATAGTAACAACCCCACCCAGCCCAGATTTACCAAGGTCAAGGAGACTAGTGAAACTACTAGGCGAGCACGCCTAGTAACTCCTTGGATTTACTAGGCCTAGAGATCTACCACTACACTCTCACTTGCGGAGTGTCTAAAACAAACAAACAATAAACTCAATAGCAAAGGGAAGTCGGCCTTCCAAAGATTGAAAACGGTTATGTTATGACTGTATTGTGGGATGACAAATATTTCGGTTCATTTGTATATAATTAGACTTGACGTTAGAGCTCTACTTTAGTCTCTATGTGTTATTTCACATTGATTAATGTTAATGTAACGTTAAAAGTGAAAGCAGTGAAGACTATTAAAAGTGTATGAATGATTAGATGTAAATTTATATCTGACTGAAATTGTCAATTTTTATATGAACCAACACACAGAGTGAATGGGTTTCACAATTTCTTTTTCTTTTTTCTTTTTTGTTTTGTTTTGTTTTTTTTTTTGTTAATGTTTCTTTCCTCTCTGGATCTTCACTGTGGTGTGGGAACTGTATTTCATTTCATCACCCTTAATGGTCTCAGTACAATAGTAGGCCTAAATTTACTACTTTGTTTCACATTTGTATTAAAAATCCAAAATATCTGGATTGTACTGTACATGTAGATGAAATTTTCTATGATAAACTACCACATTATAATAATGATTGTTAGTCCAAGAAATAAAAATTCTTGTATGTTTTTAGTTTACTGTCCATTATCTGTCGATTATCTGACAACTGGATTAAGAATGGGATTTAATAAACAATTTATAATAGCTATTTTATGTCAAGATAGCAGACTGAACCCTTTAGTATTTTTATTACTGTGCTGTGGTTATATGACTTTAGTTGTTGGACTCTGTATAGTTTAGTAAACTGTAGGTTACCATGTGTTAAAATTTACTTCCATCTATAGGCTTTCTCCCGCCATCTTTGTCATCCAGCAGAGCAGTCACCCCCCTTGCTTGACCACACACCATGGCCCACCCACTGATGCAAGAGTCCATCTGGTTTGACCGCCCCAAGTTTGAGGAGGCTGAGTACAAATACCAGGAGCATGTCGCTGCCCAGCACAGTGGTCTTGTGGTCCAGGTGAGGAGCTGAAGTCGATTTTGGGAAGGGCTGGGAATAGGCTTGGCTTGGTTGGTCCAGGCAGGGATGGCATGACCTTGGACATACCGAGTGCAGCATTCCTGTACATCTTCTCTTAGTCTTTTCAGTGTTTGGCAGTATACAGTGATTCTACCGTGAAGCATATCATTACAGTAATGACAACATCAACAACAAAAAAAGAACAAGTGTGCGTCTAGCTGTTGCTGAAGCTTATGCATGTGAAATGATGAAATACTTTACACATAAAGATAACAGCTCAAATGTGGTATTTATTTGAATTCTGTTTTACAGCAATTTCATATTAATTGATTAAAGTAGACCATTCTTATCTCATGAAAATTGCAAAGTGCCGTAAGTATTGAACATGTGAGATTGCCAGCCTTCATAGCAGTAGTCTGAACAATTTGCTGTTTTCATCAGGAAGCACAAAGACACATATCTTCCAAAAACATGCGACAATCCTTGCCACAAAGCTTCAGTGAGCAGCTTGAAAGTCTATCTTATTGCCCTTCCTCCCGAAAGGGACGTAATGCCCAAAAACTTATACGATTTGCAGAGCATACCACTATTCTAGAAATATCGAAACATGATCTTGCATGTCGTTATCACAGCAGAAACAAACTTGCATGCCTACGAGTACAAACACTAATAAACAACTATCACAACTATCATAATCTTCTTTTGATTTAATCACTGCAGCATGTTTGTAAATCATCACTTTGTATAAAGACAAATATAAGCTTACTGGGCAGTGACAAGCCAATATTAAAAGATTTTGCAAAAGTTTTTGTACTTTAATATCCCATGGGTTTGAATATCATTAAGTCAACCACAGTGTTGATTTTCATTTTGAGAACAATCAGACAGATTTTGTATAACTTTGGAAGCTGAGAAAGTACATAAGCAACCAACAAATTTTGAAATTTCTGTGGAATATTATATGCTTATGTATTTCAGCTTTGATATTGCTGTCATTTGAATGAGCAGTTGTACATTGTAAGACCCATTGGAAGAATGAACAATTGAAGGTGGTTTTGTGTTTTATCATTTTTGAAAATGTCATGTAGTCATTTTTAATTGAATCTTTCCATTACTGTTAAAGTGGAAATTTTCGCGGTGTTGAAATTTTCGCGCATTTCACGCAACCAGAAACTAGCGCGAAAATTAAAGCACGCGAATATTTTTGCTTGCCATATGTTCCTGTGCGTGATGTCTTGATTCCGCGGAATTAAAAACACGCGAAACTCTTCTTACCCGGCCAAGCGCGAAAATTAGTCGCGCGAAAATATCCACTTTTACAGTAGCATATTTGAATATATATTTCTTTGTGTTTTCTTACATTGAATAAGTTACCACATAGCAAGGCATTGTCTAACCATATCCTTCAAAATAAACAATTTGTGTGTGTGAGTGGTAGTGTACATGCATGTATGGTTGCATACTAACTTTCCATTCTTTGATGAAAAATAATGCTTTACTAATTGCTTTTAACCCCACACTGCTGAATTCATACTGATACTGATGGAAATTTGAAGTTGATTTATTTGTTCCTCTAGTTTATCCATTTATAGTGAATGACTAACTGTTCTTGTCCAAGTGTGGAAGTCAATCCCCATCTGTAGTCAAGATAGTGACTCTCCCCACAGGTGTTAAAACCATTGGTTGCAACTAGTATTGTCTTTCATAGTTTTCCTGCTTTCTTCAAACAAAAACAAAAAAAAAGAAAAGAGGAAAGCGTAGTGAGAAAATGATCATTGACTATGACCTAAATTAATGCATCTTGCGATCAGAATCATCATCTAGTTTAGATGAACTGAAATTCCTTCATCTTGAAAGTCACAATGGAATTGCCAGTACACAAATTATGCTGACCATAACAGCAGGCACACATTTATGTGTATGTTGAGTACGTGCATGCCCATGTCATCACACCCTGGTCCGAGATTAGAAACGGTATTTACATCATGGGTATGAAAATTCCATAAAGATCACCAGGAGAATGCCATCTGTGTCTTTTAAAGTCGTCAGACAGGTCCATACATGATCCAGTGCCTCCTTGCAGTCAATTCAGTTGGAAAAATTAAGGACGGTCGCTCTGCAATGTCAAAATGCTCAGTCTATTTTAGTGTGTGGTGTCTGTCTGGATAAATGACCTAGAAGGATTAACATGATAATTTCAAGTATTGTCCATGAAAGAATTCCCAAGGAAGGTAGAATACTATAAAACGAGGAATGTTCGTGTGCATTTTAATTTCGCAAATTTTGTGGGAGCCACGATTCATGAAATTGAAATGCACACGAAAGTTCTTGTCTACACTGTATGCATTGAATGTTAGAGGCAACCTTGAATAATTTTATGCCACGAAAAAGGCCGTCGGCTCCAATGCGCAAAAATTTCATGCCGCAAAAATATATTGTTTTACAGTAGGCCTACATGTATTTTCTCTGCCACACACAAACAAGGTTCATTTATATCATTTGTATTTCTGTTCGTAGCAGTGTAGCCGAAGGTCTAGTACATTTCCTCATCAATGACAGTCAGTGAAGATGACAAATTGATTGCATGGACATTGAAAAAGATATAGAACTTTGTTGGCCCAAGGAGGTCTCATACCTCCTTGGTTGGCCTTTATTTGAGAGACAGTTGGGCAAAGAAAATTGGCACCTTGCAAAGAAGCTGTTGCCTAACATTTACTGAACAAGGTTAAATACAAATATCTCCTTGATAGCAAAATAACTTCATCCAAATGATTGTTGTTAACACCGGAGAAGAATTTGTGAGAAAAGGTGTCCTTCCTGTATGCATTCGAAGAAGATTGCTACTGGTATGTGTAATTCAGTCATGCCGTTACTGTGTAAATATGCGCACCAAGATATTCTATATCACTCTGTAGCTAAACAGAAAGATTCTTAGGTGTTGAAGATTGGATAGATTGTAAGAAACACTCAAACATCCATCCATTAGAAAAGTCAAGTCAAGTCAAGTTCAAGTTTATTTAACCAATTCATTAAACATTTGACATTTTACAAAAGGATTTGAGCAAGTTCAGCAGCTTGGTAATCATAGAAATAAGTTCCAAAATGAGATTGAAGTACATGAAGTGGTTTAGCGGACTACAAGTTGTAAAAATGATAGATAATGAGCCAAATATCATTCTGTGATTCTCGGCTTATGCCGATCTACCCTCATTTTTTTCTCTCTCTCCTCTCTTTGTGTGCTTTCTACTCACAGAAAACGGACGGTGCGGCCAGCAATCTGGTTAGCGAAATTGCACGCGCACGTCAGAACATTCAAAACACTTTGAGTGCTGTGAGTAACTCACACACTGCATGGCATTTCTCTATGTGTCCGTTTGTTTAACACGTAACTACTGTATGGTAACATTATTTTACTATGACAACTGTAGCTCAAATGTAAAATCCCCAAAATCTGTCATTATCTCACACAGTAGTATGCCTCAATTTGAATTGTCTTTGCATGCAGTTAATGAACTTAATGAGTACAGTCCACCAGCTTACCAGTTTGACTTTTAATAAGGGTATAAAGCAGAACTTTCATGCTTGGATTCAGATTATGAATTCTTTTTGAAAATATTTCCATGTTATGCTGCTCTTAGCAGTCAAGGAAAAAAATTACCCGGTGTACGTTGCGAATTGGAAGAAAAGAAAATTGTCCACATTTCTTGTATGAAACATTGGATAATTGCTTGTCCATCAAAGACTAAGTTTGAGTAGGAGCACTAAAAAGGGCACAGATCAGTGAAGGGCTCTTAAAGCTGATGGATATGTGATTTTCTGTGGATTGAATATAATACAACATCCTTTTGGTAGCCCAAAAAGCGAATATAGTCATATGACCATGATGGCTCTACAGCCGTACGGTTTTGTGTTGAACATACATAATACAAATGATACAATAATAAGACCCTGACGATGAGTCTTGTAAGAGATTGTAAATCTAAGAGCAATTTCGTGTATGAAGCCAGTGAGGACTTGACTGCGAATTATATTTCAGGCAGAGAGTTCAATGTTTTTAGTGATGTTTCTGATTTATTTGTTTTTCTTTACGAATGCTTGTTAATAGACAGCATTTGAAAAAAACCAAAAAAAAATCACTAATCGTTTTGTGAATATTTACAACTTTCTGAAACCTACAGTACATTTGCCCACATTTCACTGATCCATTGATGTTTTGAGTGCTCTGCTTTCAATTCAAAATTGCAGATGAATAATATCCCCTGTAATGTTCTCTGCATTGTATGGTAATTACAAAGTCTAATATTTTTGAGAATGGCTGCATTGAAATGATTTGTCTAGACATGTTTGCCCAGTGCCCCAACCTGTGCTAGAGTTTGTGTAATTTTTCACATGATTGAACAATTTCGTTCTTCCCGCCTTAAAATTAAGAACTTAAGAAAGGGGGGATGATGACATATTTTGTTGTCATGTAAATACATTGTAGTACCTTTTTTTCCAGACACTCACAAGTGTACCAAAAAAAAGTAGGAGTTAATGTGACACAAACAGATTTCTGTCTAAATGGGGTGTATCCTACATGAAATTAAATCAAAAATAGGTTGTGAAAAAAATAGTATATTAACTTGGAACTATTGACCATGCGACCATTTTCCAAGTTGTCCTATATATGACTGATAAACCTTTAAGGGCTTTACATGGTGTTATGTAACATATTTCATGTTTTTGTTCATTTGTTACTTGACCACATACCCTCAATCCTGATAATGCATGTTACATTTGTGTGCTAAATTGACCCCATTTTTATAATTTTGCCCCATTGTATGTACCTGTCCGCTATTTGATAACCATTCCACTGTGTCCCTTGTTGTCTCATATCGTTTTCTGCCCAAAGCTGCCAAATGTTTCACCCACTGTCTCCAAGTGAAACTGTGCTCCTGTGTAATGAGTTATTGATGTTTGTGATCGTAAACTTGTAAAGATGTTTGTCTCTTACATAACCTCTTTATACGGCTTTATAGATATGCAGATTTATTGTTAAACCTAATCCATAGTCAAATAGAGCCATTACCTGTGCATTATATTGATTTAAGAATCAATTTAATTGAACAGTTGCAACTGCTATGTCAGGATAAGTCAAATAAAATCCCTTGTTATGGGTAGGTAACTGTCCTAGTTGAAAACTCACATTCTTATGACAGATAGTCTGTTTACTTTGAAAGTTCAAAATAGTGTTCAAATTTATGAAATCTGGTGTAGAATTGTTTCTATTGCAACTGATTGACAATTTGCTCTTTATTGACACATTGAAATAAGCACCGATTATTCATTGTTTTACAAGTAGTAGTAGCTTTGATAAACATCATGGGCACATGTACTCGAGTTTAACCCGAACCAATTATCTCCTGATTGCTAGACTGGTGTTGTATCCACTAGACTACCGAACTTTCACACGCCAGCCATTGCTAGTAGGGATGCCCATGATTTTTATCATGGCTACTACTAAAACACTGGGTAATCGCCAATTAAAGGCAGTTTGTCAATCAGTTACAATTCAATACCTTGACTTCCAAATTATGCCATAACTTGCACACGCTTGAACATCACTAATACCAGCCCAGACTATATATGTACCTAAATAATGGCAGACACATTTTTACATTTTGCTCTTAATGGCGCATTTTGTCTAACAAACTTGTAACGGAGCTGGTACACTCAAGTATGAGTTGCAGTGTAATTTGTCACGGGGCTCAGGGCTCGGCATGGTGGGTGGGCTAAGGACCACATTTGTCCAGCATAAATCTGAAAAAGTACTGTTGCTGTAATACTCCTTTTATGCATCTTTCTCATTGCTAAAATAGTTTCCCAATTCCATTTGCAACAATTTTGTAACTCCAATGAATTTTTGTCCATAATGCGCTTAACTATAGACAAAGTTTCAATTTCATACAACTAGTTGATAAAAAATATGTCATGTTTAAGGTTCCATTTTAGTGGTATAAATAATGTGTGTTTGAAATTATAACATGGTAAGTGTCCTATCATGGAGATTCTCCTGTTTCTATGAGCCCCAATGAAACAATGGTGAATATAGTCACTTGAGCTTAGATGAGGGTGGATTTTGTACCTAAAAGAGTGTGCATGCAATACTTGTTCATGATATGAATTCCCCCACAGTCTATTGTAATCATGCAAAACATTGCAAGTGGGATATTTGTCTGACCATGAATTTAGATGGATTTGATTCTCTTATCATCAAATGCTAAAGTACGATAAAGTTGGAAATTGGGTAAATCAGAATCTGCATATTCCCAGTATTTGTGTGTCAAAGACTGAAGAAATATTGTAGAAACTGAGCTGTATCTCGTAAAAATGTGAGAATGTTGTTAGAGGGAGGTGCCAACCTTGAAACAGAAAATGAAAATTCTTAGATATGGAAGAGTACAGTGAGAGAAGATATTTGCCTGACAATGATTCGTTTGTCTGTCACTCTCACACAGGGAGTCGGTCTGAGCGTGGGCGTCGGTGTCGACAACGCCGAAGTCCTGGCACGTCTCTCGGCCGTGGAGAAGGAAAACGCCGAGCTGAGACAGAGTGAGTAGCAGCATTATTCATGATGGTTGGGATGTCAGGAAACTACCATAATACTTGAAAAGACTAGAAATGTCTGATAGAATCTGCCACCGAGCTGTCGTGGGGGGGGGGGGGGGGGGTGTACAAATGTGTGTGGTTGAATTATTTTATGTGGCCACTGAGAAATTGACCATAGGACCAATGGCTGGTGAAGGACTAGGTAATGAGGATATGGTGCCAAGGGACACAACCTCTGCTACCCCGCTTTCTTGAACCGGGAACCTTACAATTGTGAGCCCATGGTCTTATCCACTGGACCACAATGACTCCTCATATATCATGATCAAAGTCAAAAACTTTATTTGAAGTGAGAATGATGGTAACAAGTCTATAATTTCTGATTCCAAGTATTCAAATGCATTGCATAGATGGAGGTAAGTGGACAAGCTTTTTGCCAGATGCTCAGAGGAAATATATCCAGGAATATAGTTAGATCCATCGAAAGTACCGACCATTTGGTGTGGCATTGACATGAGTACCGGAAATCTTTTTCTCAAGTACCAATGTCCAGTGTCAAGTGTCAGTCAGTCAAGGTTGTACTTCATTCTCATCCATCCCATCTCTCTCTCCTTCCTCTGTCCAGTCACCTCTGACCTCCAGGCTGCCGTGGCCAAGTTGACCGAAAGACTCAGTGCCTTGAACACCTCTACCATCCCAGCAAGCAAACCCTCAGCAGTCGAGGTTGGTCTCAAAGCTGAACGAAAAATGCAGCAATTTTTTAGTCTTTAGGTTGTTCTTTTTAGATTTGATTCAAAAGCTGAACTAAGAGACCGAGATACTTCAGTCAATATTCACAAATCTTTGTAATGCTGATACCAAGATGTGAACAGTGTCAGAGCGAGAAAGGATTTGAGGAATCACCATACTTTGCATCCTGCGTGAAGTTGATTGCGTAATGAAAGTAAGTCATGCATCTAATCAGCTGCTGTCAGATAAGACATTGGCCCTGTTTCATAAAGCTGTTTGTAAAGTTACGTACAACTTACAAATGACTGGTGATCAGTTCTTGTGCTGAATTATTGAAATTCTGATAAGTATAGCACATCAGAACTGATCACCAGTCATTCGTAACTTTACGAACAGCTTTATGAAACAGGACCAATTGTCCGCAGCGGTAGACCATTCATTGCTTTACCAGAAGTACAGATCTAAAAATGTATACCCTGTTGTACCATTTTCTCTTCCCCCAATCTAGGCAAAACCAGTTCAGAATGGAAAACCAGCTGACAAAGATGACGACTTTGATCTGTTTGGTTCAGTAAGTGTTTGTTTGTCAGTTTGTATTTCTTTGTACCCCCATTTCTTGGAATCAATGCTATAGGCAAAGCCATAAGTTTTTATTAATGTCCTCACACACACACACACACACACACACACACTTACACACACAAACATCCTTTAATTATATACTTTTTCTGTAATTTACACAATTATGTGAAAATAAGAAGGTTGATAACATTGTTATTGAACTTTAAGGGTGGAGTATGATAGAACAACAGATCAATTTTAGGAAACCTTCAATTAGGTTGAGGTCATATTCTAAACTTTCCCAATATAATAACTCAAAAAGTAGTAGTACATATTTATGGAAGAGAATGTGAAAAGACAGTTTATCGTTCTTTTGCAAAAATCTGTTAAGTTAACCCTAACTAGGCCGGGGGGGGGGCCTCCGAGGGCCCCCCCCCCCTCGACTTTCCGATGTATCGCTAACGTGAAAAGCTATCGCCGCGACGTTTCATGACTTTTTTCTGTCGAGTCTCCCACATCTTTTGACACCAAATTTGCGATGCCCGGTTTTGCGGTTCTGAAGTTTCGCATAAATATGTACATGCACGTCAGACCAAAAATTGCTAAAAAACGTGAATTCGTGTACAATTTCAATGGAAACTGTGCTTACAGTCAAATTTCATAAAAGCATGATTATTTTGGGGTTTTATTGATTAAAATCAATTAATAACATATTTTCTTGTTCGGAACAATGTCGCGGACAAGTTTCATCGAAAAAACGATGAAAAACATAAAGTCGAAAAAACAAAGAAATACATAAGAAATTCAAAAAAACAATAAAATACTTAAGAAATTTTTTCGGATAGCTGAATTTTTTTCTCTTATATTTGCTTAGGACACTAAAAAGAATATTTACAAAAAAAAATGTGCCCATTTCGAACTTTATTTAGTGATTTATACCAAATTGTCTGATTTCATGCATCATTATGCATAAATTAGCATAATTTAGCATAAATGACAATTTCTTTAAAATCTAACTTCGTAGTACTTTAGATTACATCATATGCAATGTGTGTGCCAATTTTCGTCGCGATCGCGCGGTCAACGGCCGAGATCTGGAGGGGGGGCCTGGGAGGCCCCCCCCCCCCGGCTCTATGATCTACCTAAATAGCCCGGCCTAGTTAGGGTTAAAAGGAATGAGATCAAAACTTAAAGGGATCGTACAGTTTTGGTTAAGACCTAATTTCGGGTTTCTAACATTTTTTGGTGAGATAATGAGAAACCTTGTATGAAATATGAAAGAATGTAATTCTATGAGGAATTCAACGTTTATTTGATGAAAACTGGTTTTGAAATGGCTGAGATATCAAAAAAGAGTAATTCTAATAAAGTGTGGGACCTACACTTTATTATGATCACTTTGTTTTACTTTGTTTTTGGATGTCTCAGTCATTCCAAAAACCGATTTTCATCAAATAAACTTTGAATTGCTCTTAGAATGGTATTTTCTGTATTTTCTGATCATCCCATACTCTGATAGAAATAACCTAGCATAAATGAACTACTACCACTATCACCCTACTTGTTTTCTTGTTGGTGTTTATCTTTTCATGAAGATAATGATGATGATGATAATGATTAAGGTGATGATGATGATGATGATTGAGGTGATGATGAAGATGATGATGGTGATGATGGTGGTGATGATGGTGGTGGTGATGGTGGTGATGGTGGTGGTGATGGTGGTGGTGATGGTGATGGTGATGATAGTGGTGATGATGGTGGTGATGATGATGGTGATGGTGGTGATGGTGATGATGAAGATGATGGTGATTATGATGATGATGAAGATGGTGAAGATGAAGATGATGGTGGTGATGATGGTGATGATGATGTGATGATGGTGATTATGATGATTATGATGGTGAAGATGATCATCATCAGTATCACCATCATCATCACCACTCATGTTCATAATTATTATTATCAATGTTCTAAGTATTATTTCCATTACTATTTTTGAAGGATTCAGATTCAGATGAAGAGGAAGAGACTGAGGAGCAGAAGCGAATCAGGGAGGAGCGTCTGGCGGCGTACCACGCCAAGAAGGCCAAGAAGCCCGCCCTCATTCCCAAGTCCAACATCATCTTCGACGTCAAGCCGTGGGATGACGAGACAGACATGAAGGCGTTGGAGAACGCCGTGAGATCGGTGGAAATGGACGGTCTAGTGTGGGGAGCCTGTGAGTAGGACAATGCAGTATAGTATAGAAATGACGTACAGTTCTGAGTGGGTCATTGGAATTGTGCGCATAAGGTAACCGTGGAAAATGCTTAACCCACGAGGTGAAGGTGAACTGGTTTAGGCTAAATTCCATAGTTACCAAATGCACACTAATCTGACTGACGCACAAAAAGAGATGCATGTCATCATTTTGTGGAATAAGGACAAATTTCTTGCCAGAAATAAGTTTTTCGATCATGTTACCTAACAAAGTAAAACTATAAGTCCCAAAATTTATTATCTATGGATCTTTATATATTTTTTGCTCAGCTGTAACAAAATTTCATTATAACGAAAGAAAATTATTGGTTCCATAGGACTTTGTTGTAACAGCAGTTGCCTGTACTCCATGATTGTTTATACTCGTCAAAATAAATACAGTCAGTGATGGAATAAACGTGATTAGGTGATAGAAAACTAGATGTGCTGCCATTCTTATTGGCTTTTAAAGGGACTGTACAGTACTGGTTGAGGTGAGGATTCAGGTTTATAACATTTTTCGGTGAGATAATGAGAAACCTCATGAAATATGAAAGAGCATGTAATTTCAAGAAGGATTCAACGTTTATTTGATGAAAATTTGCCTTGAAATGGCTGAGACATCCAAAAAAGTGATCCTTATAAAATTGACAGGCCACGTCTTATTAGGATCTCTTTATTTTACCTTGTTTTTAGATATCTCAGTCATTTCAAAATCGATTTTCATCAAATAAACTTTTGATTCCCCTTAGAATTGTATGCTCTTTAACATTTCTTAGAGTTGTTTCTAAATATCTCGCAAAACGTTACGAGCTGAATCCTCACCTCAACCAGTACTGTACAGTCTTTTTAATTGCAACGTGATTGTGGTAATATGTATGACTGTACAATGAGATAGGCTGACTCTAGATGATAATCATGATATTTTGGTTGATCAAGACAGTTGTGCTAGCAGAACATTCACTGCACTTGAAAGGGAAAGAAAAGGAAAAACGGCTTTTAGTTTCTAATCAGATGCAAATATTGTGCGAAAAGAAGGAAAAAACAACACAATAATGCTCTATTTGATAACCTGCTTTAGATGATTCATGGTTCTTCTTTTCATTTCTGACTATGATCAAATGATTTCTGATCCAGCGTGAGGTGCGAGTATGTTTATCACCACATCATATTGCAAGATTTCACTGAGGTCAGACTCGTTGGTAATTAAAGATACCCTTGTGGAGCAGTGATTCAAAAAATGTTTGAGTTATCACATGTGATGCATATGTGTAGGCCACTTGTATCACAAGACATCCTACCGTATAAAAATTTTGTAGTAAAGCCTAAAATACAAGGAGATATCACACTTTTTCTCACTAAACCATAACTGTAGACGGTTTAGTTTAGAGACAATTTTATTGTAACTATTGTTCACATTTTGTGTAATTAACAATACTTAATATTGATTAACTTTTTTACATTGGTTGTTTTCATCCCTTACTCACATTTTAGAACTATTTTAAAGCACTAAAGCTGGGTTTTTGTTTCATCTGCAAATGGTAAATAATGTCTTCAAACTTCATTGAGCTCGGATCCTGGGATATCTTGGCTTCATCGGTCAGCTCCCAATGTTTGCATAATTTACCATCGTCCTGAAGTCAAGTGCTTTCTTTCTTGTTCACGTTGGTCACCCTCAGCCAAGCTGGTCCCACTGGCATACGGCATCAAGAAGCTGCAAATCACATGCGTGGTGGAAGACGACAAAGTCGGTACGGACGACCTAGAGGAAGCCATCTGCGAGCATGAAGATTTGGTGAGTACACTGTATACGCCAAATTTTTCGCGAGGTTTTTTATTTTCGCAAATTTTGTGAGTCCTCTGCTATTCACGAAATCAAAGACACACAAAAATATTGACTCTGATCCTGATATGAAGGTGATGTATGCGTATACATTTCTCCATTCAGTACAGGACTCCATGATCGCGAATTTAACCACCCACAAAATCGTCAGGAAGTCTTGATTCGCGAAAATTTAGACTCGCTAGGTACATTGTATATGGCATATATAATACCCCACCCCAACCCCCCCCCCCCCCCCCCCTCTGAAGTGGCAAAGTTTCTTGTAAAACGTAGCACCTGGTCAACAGAGCATCTAATTTAGAAAACACACGTAGTGCAGGGGAATGTCATTACAACAATTGCTTAAAACCATGATAGTTGATTTGTTATGTCGGGGTACAAAATGAAAGAAATATATAACCCACAAAACCACCTTGTTATAGGAGGGGGTTTTTTTTGTACTGACCTTTTCATAACGAGGTTCAGCTATAATTCAAGAAAACTGAGGAAATGCCCATGCACTAGCATGAATTGCTGTTGTTCAGTTAAGATGATATTTATATTAACACAAGTATGTCTGTGGTAATGTGTGTATGGTGGTAGAAAATACAGAAAAACAAATAAGCAAACAGAGGTGCTAAGTTTATAAGCATGATGTATCTATCATTAAAGAGAAATCGCACTCTATGATGGGGTTTACCTTTACAGTTGGGTCAAAATCAAGTAAATAGAACAGGAGAAGTTTTTATCAGATCTGACGTAAGCCGAGGAAGTTATTGAAATTTCATTTTTGACGCAATAACACCTCTCCTTCATCTATTTCTTTTCTGTAAACATGAAAATATCTGTAATTCCATTATTCTTATGTCTAATTTAGTGAAACATACACTGCTGTATATATTGATTTTTTGGTTGTTTTTGTTTATGAAAGTTGGTTGCACATTGAAGAGGAGTTCCCCCTTTTTAATTAGAACATCAGATATGGTAGTGCACCCTCATGGTTCAAGACCACATTTCATTGCATTTAGTGTTAAAGACTTAAGCAGTCAGAAGCAGTAATCTTCATAATTAGGTTTGTAGTCATGGTACTTGATAAAAAGGGAGAGAGGGGGAAAAAACTGTGTTTGCCTTGTTGTTTTCCTTGTCATCCAGCTTTGCTCGTATTTGCTGATGGTAAATGTCTCAGGATGTGTTTTTTTTTTTTCTCAGTGCATAGTGTCGTGCTGATTATTCACTGAAATGTTTCAACTGGTTCTAGGGCAATTACCCCCTTGACAATTACCCCTGACCCTAACCCTGATCTTAATTCGGAACCTAATCCTAACCCTAACACAAACTCTAACCCTAAATGTAACCCTAACCCTAATCTGTGCTCTAACCTTATCACTAACCAGTATTTAGCTTGGAGTAATTGCCCTGATACAATTCTATCTAAAGATGTTGTGTCACTAATGTGTGTCTTATGAAACTGGAAAGTGAGTCAGCAACTAGAGAAACATATTTTAGAAAATTGGCTGTGTTTATATGTGTTAAAATGCATGAGAGTAGGCATATGAACGTAAGCTTATTCAAGGCACAGCCTGTCATGTCATTTCATGTCTTTCATGAAAATTTACAAGAGTTTCAAATGTCAAGACTTTCTTAGACATAGAAATTTGGAGAAGAGGTAAAAGGTAGGTGTGATATTACATTTTTTATTTTTTAACAATTTGAAATTATTGTCAGCCAATATCTTTATTTTGTAGTTTTCATGGGGTCCATGCCTTCCTGTATTGTGATCTGATTACACTTCAAATTGCATTTCCATCACCTGTTTTTTTTTTTTTCTTTCTCTCTCTCTCTTTCTCACTTTCCCCCTTATATACCCACAGATTCAGAGTGTAGACATTGCTGCCTTCAATAAAGTGTAATGCGACCTCTCCTGGAATCCATCAAAAGTCTAAAGAATTCATCGAACTTTCCTCTCCCGGATGACTACACCCATCCCCACCGAGTCCACGGTACACCCCTGACTGACTGCCAGTTTGTAGGATGTGTGATTTCAAATTTCCCGTAGTCCCACAGCCTTACACAGATAAAACTCCACATACTGTTCTCAAAAGCTAAATCGAATTTGAATGGGTAGTCTTACGCCCTTCACTTCCTCAATGGGTTTGAGGCAATTTTTCTGTCAAGTTAGCACCCTCCCTGGTTTTCTCTGACAAGATGTTAGCTTTGACATCGGTTTTTGAAACCTGGCTAGACAGCTTAGGCATACTGCCACTCCCATGAATCACCATTGTTACTGTCAGATAAGAGAGATAAGATCCCTTTTAGAGATTGATGCATATTCATGATTTCTGTATAAGAATAGTTCATTCTCACAAAGGTGTGAGGGAGAAGTCACACTAGATGATAAAACCAAGTTGGGGAAACCAGCAAAATATGTAAAAATTATCAGCAGGAATGCTATAACAAGGGGCAGTAAAACACTTATCTCCACTGGACATGTTGGTAGTGTTTGCAAAGTTTCGCATGCTTAAAATACCCCAGTATCCCTGTACCAGTATCAACGAAACATAAAGTGGGATTAATTTTCTAATCTTGATGTCAGAAATCAAGGAAAATCATGAAGTGAAAAATTGTCCATAACGAAAATCAGAAATAGACTTTTATTTGAAAAGAGTGATTTTTCCTCACTTTCCTCATCAGACTTGTGGTGGTATGGAGGGAATTGCAGGAAAAATGATTTATACAGTAATTTGTGATTGAAATATTGTTGAACAGATTCTCCTTTTGTAGACCTGGTATTCTTGTTTGTGGCAGCTTGCCATGGTCAAAGGTCAAAGGTGCCCCCCCCCCCCCAAGAAAATAAGTTGATACATTAAGAAAGAAAATTTTGAAAGGCAAGGCATGGGTTGAATGCCGGGATCTCAGCCGTGATATGGAAACCAGGATTCACACACAAAACACACAAGTCTTCAGCAGTTTGGAGATCCTCAAAAGTGTAATATATTGTGATTTGCTGATACTTACTAAAAATTTGTTTGAAGCATTTCATACAACATTTTATAAAAAAAGAAGAAATATACAGAACATGAACACCATGTGTTACAACATCTGCAGTACAACTATAAAACAGATTATGCATAAAAATATAATATCTGTTTTTTCATTGCCTCATTTCTGTACAGTACTTTGTATGGTAGAAGAATGTGAGGAGAGTGTGGAAACTGTCTGGCTCTGTATCCACATTTAATAATGATAATAGTAATAATACAGGATACTTAAGATGAGCCAATTCTACGTGACTAACATACTCAAAGGCGCAGTAGGAAAAGTGAGTTATAAAGTACAAAAATCATGACACAAACATGCACATGAAAATGAATGAAACAATAATGATGAGAAAAAAAGTATGGTATTGAATGCATGCAAAGGCATGGTGATAACATTTTCCTTTCCTAACAAGCAGTGTCACCATCATGTGTGGTATTTAAGATAGAACCCAATAGGATATATTGTATGAAAAACATTTGTCACCGCTTGAGAAAGATAGGGGCGTTCAGGTTCCCATAACCGATGCCGTTAGTGGCAGGTTTAATGCCCTTATCTTTCTCATGCGACGTGAGAGTTTACACCTTTCCAAATAGAGGGTGCGAAGAATTTACAAGAGAGATAGAGAGAGAGAGAGATAGTGTTTGTGTGTGTGTGTGTGTGTGTGTGTGTGTTTGTGTGTAGAGGAAGAGAGAGATGGGATGTACAGTGGAGAAGTTGTGGATGTGCAGATTGAACAAGGACCGAAAGAAAAAAAAATCTAAAATTGAAATCATATATTGACAGTGTACAATTATTCACTTCAGTAACTTATATCTGCATAAGCTGAAGACCAGAAGTGAGAAATATTTCTGCATACTGTTACAACTCGGTAAAATCTCTGTCTCTTGACTTAATTTCGTTACAGGTATAATTCACATCGCATCACATTACTCTGTCACACTTATATTGCAGTCTTAGTCTGTAGAAAATTCTCTCTGGAAGCAGAGAACTGCATTGAGCAGCCCTGAATACTGATTGATTTTCAAAGTAAAAGTGCTAACATTGTATTGTGCGGTGACAAGCATATTTCTGATATCAGATTGCCAATCTAATCTTGCTAGATGCCATATTGATATGAAATCTGATAGACATTGAGAGAATTTGCCAGTGGGGAAGTTCTGCAGAAAAAGTGGAGTAAATCCCTACATCAAATCTGGAAATAAGACTACTGCCCCTGTGTTATAAAGTACACATATAGTATTACATATAGCAATCAAACCATTTCCATGCTAGTTTCACATCCCTTGAAATGCGGGAAAAGTTCCTCACTGCGAAAATTTCCACCGTTACAGAAAATCATAAAACGCATTGTTACCCTCTTTCATAACATTATGAGTGACACATTTTTGGCTTAACTTATTGATTGAATTTTGAAAGTGAGATTTTAGCTTTAACCTAAAAAAAGGGGGGAAATGCTTCCTGCTTGTCCTCAAAACAAAACGATCGACTACTGCTTTCAAATTTAAAGTGCCATTTCACATGTTCACGTTGGCTTAAAAAAAGTAAAATCTGATGGTCAGAACGTTCTATATAGCTGAGGAATTTGTGGAATTTTACATGTTGACTTGCTTTCGTGAATAGATTCTATATGGTACATGTATTAATCGCAACCACATACCCCGGGTCACATTCATATTACCAGAGGTACCTCAAAAATTTACCATTGAATCATACTCGAATACACTTTGTATTTACTGAATCTTCCCTCTTTCATATGAAATCAATAAGAAATATGGAGTATCCTCTACAAATTATTGCGGTCTTTTAATTACCGAGCGACAATGAGGGCTGCATTCCATATTGAGCTTATATCACTAGATTATGCAATTGCAACAATCAATTGAATTCTATATTATGTTTTGTTATGTGTTTCTAAACTCTGCTATCCCTATCATCGATTACATGACATGTGAAATGAGAGACATTTTCCCCGTAATCTTGCGAGAATATTTACATATTTGACACGGAGTCTAAATTCAATGCTCAATTTGATTCAAAGTTTGAAATTACAATATACATGTACGTACACTGTAATACGTCGATTGTAATTGAGTCGACTGCATCAAATACTCCACAACTAACTTTGCACCTAAAAGTGACAACAACAAAAAACGAAGATAAAATGTGATATTAGCTCAGGCAGAATACATGTCATGTAACTAAAGTTAAAGAAATTTACTTACACTAAGTGTAACTCTATCAACATCAAAATATATTGCATCTTCTATTTAAAGAAAAAAAAAAACGCATGACGGTACTATCAACCACTTGAGCAGTATTAAGTAAAATGAAAGAAAAAGCCTGATTGGCTGGTAGGACGTTACCACCTGTAAACTGACCAATCGGATGAACACCTACGTTCTCAAAAAACTACATGGCGACAAAATACATTAGTGCAGCATGAACTAAAGGTTGGCGAATGGCAACATTTGAAGTTGTCTCCACACTCTTGCTTCTCACGAAATATGCTCGGTGATCTGCGTTCACATTATCTTTGTCCCTCGCTTGAATCCTTGACATTAGAACGTTCAGGAATACCAGGGTACATCTTCTCGTAAACAGTAAATAGGGACGCAAGCATCATTCTCCGACACCATCCACAGTCTTGGCACATTTTGTTTTTCGATGGATTTTCGCAATCAAAAAATCAATGTGTGCGCACCACCGTCAGATCGTTTTGGGGAGCCATACCACACGTCCACACTCGGCGTGCTACCCCGAGACTAGCGTTGCACTTATCACAGGCATTCCCCTGTTGCAGAATACAAGGAGAAAATTGTGTCGGCTGCTCCAAGATTGTCGCGTGGCTACCTGGTTACCCCTGGAGCAGGGAAATAAGAGGGAAAGAAACATGAGACATTTAATACACACTTCTTGGTTTGATATTCAACCATGTCCGAACTCTGTCCTATATTGGACCCTGAAAGAAGTAAAAAAAAAAAAATAAACCCTTGGTCTTGGATATATAATTTCACAGTGTCTTAAAACTTCGCAAACGCGGCTCCCGCAAGCAGTGAATTAAAATGCTGCAAGCAGACCTCAGTAATGTAGGCTTCTGATACGAATAAGATTTAATTGAATATTTCATTGATCAGTGACACAGATATATTCTCTTTGTGTATCAACTGGAGAATTTTCATATACAACGTGTATTTTGGGGTAAAGAACCCTTCTAAAATGGACACCGCGTCGTATATTTATTAAGAGTGTCAAGATAAAATAACAATTAGATATAAAAATGTATTGTCAGGGTCATAAGTTATACAAACTCCAAGTCAACAGAATGATTTTATGGATTGATCTTTTCATTCAAAGCCTCTGTTGTAATTATTGGTATTCTTCTAGTGCCCTTTCATTTCGGCGATGCAAAACACCAATTTCCTCCAAGTAACTCCTAACCTATTCATCTATCCTCCAGGAGGCACGCTATAATTCATTCCTGATTGCCAACTTTAAGCAAACGTATTCATCCAAGCATAGAGATGTTCAGACTTGTCATGCAGCAGTTGTACCCAAGGTGACAAAAAAGTCGCTGGAGAATGAAGAATTACCTCGTACTAAATTCGCAGCCTGGCCGATTGTCAGGCTGCTCCTGACCGGATTAGCCGCCGTGGCCGGAGGCTGCTTCGCGCCGTCCGCCGTCGGAGGATGCCCCGTACCCTTGCCGGACGCGGCCAAGTTTGCGGTCACCTTGGCCATTTGCGAGAAGGAAGCGGGGTTGCTATGCATGATGCCGGACAATGCTTTCCAGCGGTCACGCCCCTTGACCGCGGGCGCCCCTGTTTCGTCACCTTCGGGTTTGTCCTGGATCGACAAGGTCACAAACAAGAGAATGAAAAAAAATCGTTAATTTGGCACCGCCCATGACAATAGGTCTTTACGTCGCCTAGGTAATGTTTGTAGGCTTATATGTTTTGATGTGCATGTACATGTCCGTGCATAATTAAACAGTATTGACGTCAACGAAAGTGGAGAAGCTGTATGCATGAGCTCCTTTTGAATGTCATTCAAACCGTCAGTATGGTTCTAATTTGGTATGATACACATAACATGATAACAATGTCCACCAACATCGCAACGGGTATTTTTCGTATAGCTTTCATCAGTACAAAAATCAACGAAATCAAGCAATCAGTTAAGTCAGTCATGAGAAGGGTTTGAACTTCCTTTTTTTGCGATAATCATTGTTTAACTGCAACTTCAATAAATTGATCCGTTTAATTCCACTGCGACCAGAAAAACGAAATTAAGAAAATTAAGGGTAATGCATGTGTTTTGTATATACAAAGTCTGCATTGAAGCGCTGTGCAATTCCTCAACATTTTTATTGTTAGTGCGACTTTCGAAATATTTTCAGGGTTCAGGTGGTTGAGATTGATAAGTCAAGAGAGTTGAAGTTTCTCTTTTATGAGGAGATTTAATTCCGGGTAATGGCTATGTATTGCGACGTACTGATGGTATAAACGTTACAGGGCAAAGCGACACCAACCTGTTGGATCGCCTGAAGAGCCTGGCGACCCATTTCGGACTTTCGTCTCCTCATCTCCGTGAACTCGTCGAGTGAGATGCTGCGCGTGTTTGCTGCCGCCATCGACTCCCGCCGCCGCGACTTGATGAGCTCTGCCTGCTCCTGAGTCATACCTGTGGGATAAAGGGCAGAATTTGATGGACTGTGTTTTAAAATCATGCTTAAAGAACTCTTTCCTTTGTTTATCAAATCAATATGATTTCTCCTACTTGACAGGATGATTACAAATTGTAAACATATGTGATAAATTAATGATTGATGGCCGTCACATACCATTTTATTTTCCCATAACATTAGGTTTACTATTGTTTAAATATCAACTTGTATTGCCCCTCCCTTACATAATAATTATAATGAATACATCAGAGGGCAGCAATATTAATTCGACTTTGAGCAGACATCTTTCTTCGCATTGAAAGAGGACAAACACCCATTGAAAGACAATGTACTTAAATCTCACAAATGAAAATGTCTTACCACTTGTCGTCATAATCAGCATTGTCATTTTAGTGGTCAGTTTTAACTACCGTACTTGGAATTATCCATGGGGAATGTCCTCATGTTGTCTTGTCCATCCATGTCTCTCTGCGTCAGAATTATGAATGTTCGGAAAGAATCTCTCTTGCAGGTTTTGCCAATAGTTACTTTGTATCGTAGCGATATATCAAGAGCATGAATCGCTAAAAAAAAAAAACCTTGTCTCCATACCTATAACACTTAGATATATGCATTTCTGAAAGAATTTTAGTTAATTCTCGCTAATTCTCGCACCTCATAGAAAGAAGAATAAATAGGGCCTGGGTGCCAGCTATCATGCAAATCTGAGTTGGATTAAAGCGTCCATCCCAGTGAATTCTTCTGTTCGAGATTCTTAAACGTTAATGCAAAGATATATACTCCGAGTACACTGGCGTTCCCTGATAGAGATCGCGATCGGGCCCACCTTTTGGCACAAAGAAGCCCTTGTTGGGGTCGACCATGAGGTCGGGGTTGATGCTGATGAGTTCCTTCCTGATCGCCCGTTGCGCGACGTCGATCTGGTAGGTGGCCTGTTTCAGCTCCTTCTGGTAGTGGTTGAGTTTGATGACGAGCCGCCTCTCCTCGCGGTCGTTGAGCGTCTTTGCCGTCACGTACGACTTGTTCTGGCGGGGCTTCTTCTCGTTCTTTGCCCCCGAATTTTTGGCGTCGTCGCCTTCGACTTCCTGTGGATCTGGCTCCATTTCGACTTCGTCCACGTCCACATTGTCGAGTCCGGCCTTCATAACCGCCTGGACGACGTCGGCGAGGTGGAAAGCCGACGGGTACATGGCGAACGATGGTCGGTCCGAGTGCTCTGTAATAGAAGTGTATAGTGAAATATGTAATAGGTATAGGGTTTGTCATTATCGGGTTACAGAAATACGGCTCTATGACTATGATTGATTTATCATTTACAATGGTAACTGAGCAAGGGATAAGTATGAATGAATTATCCCTTATTTAGTAATGTTTTTTCTGAGTACCGACGTAAACTGCCCGAAGGAAATTATTGAATATCTAACCTTGTTAAATGTCTGCTCAGCCATGATCTTCAGAAATGCACGTCGATAAAGAAATCAGCAAATGAATATACTTCAGTATAAAGACTCGGAACGAGATAAGGATAAATACTCGATGAGAAACACACACAGCTGTTTGCACACATCGGAAAGGTAAACTTGCGATTTCATCTATACAACATTCAAAATCCCTGTTTTGCACCTCTAAATCCCTGTTTTGCACCTCTGTGTTTATTGACGCTACAGAGACAGCGTTACTGACAGTTTCTATAGAATGCCATCGATGAACTCACAAAAATAGGTTGAGAAAACATGGTGAAATCCACCATATCCACTCGAATGCTCTTTACTAGATAAACCTCAATGTGAGTAGCAGATGTATTCGAAAACATATCGACGACATCCGTACTTCCAAGAATGTACAAGATATAAACGTTCATCCTTATGACGCGAATTCGTCGAACAGCGATCTTTTGATGCTTCCAAACGATTTTCTAGGTAACAGTAATCCAATCTTGCCAACACCAGCACACGTGCCTGACGGATAATGGTACGGTTCTGTTTACATTTTTCTTGAGAACATGATGAGGCAAATATCGACGAACCATTAATAGAGATTTCGTTGTAGCATGATGTAGATGCTAACCGAGTATACGCATGTGACTCTTTTTGCAGACGCAAATTTACACTCGTTCCTCACCCATACTATGTTCCGTGCGATCACTCACGAATGACCCGTTCGCTCCTCCGCGCATTACCCCCACGAAGATTGGGGTCAGAGGTGGTATTATATTCATGATGGGCCCCCAACTCGTGTTTTCATGTGGCGTATTCATGTTTTTGGTTTTGTTTGTCCTGCCAATTTTTGCTGCCAATGTCATCCGTGAACATCATCACGTTGTCCGTATATTGAGGCGTGCATGCCGTATTGAAATAGCTGTGATATGACATTGATTATGATATGATAGTAAACATACATTCATATGTCATGTACGCATAAACATATGCAGCTAAAGTACAACATCGTGTTGACATATACGTGCATGTGCTTATATAATCAGTCGATGCATCCCACGAAGAAAACAGTTTATCGTTCTGCAGGGGTAAAATAAGGAGCTGCTGAGGAAATGTTGTGACTCAAAAGATATGATCACGATCTATACAATTTTGAAGTTTCTGGTTTTTGTTCCGCTGTTAGCAGCGTTTGTGCCCCGAGGCAACTTGCAGTTCATCCTCACTTTCGAGTCTTTTCAAGGAGGTACTTTCTCCTAATACAATGTAGTACCTCACTGGTCCTTTGCAGAATTGAATGGCAGTCTTTAGTTCTGTGGTTGCTGTATTGTACACAAGGAGGTGTCTTCCCACCTGCCTGCTGTACACCTATACTCATTGCTTCTTTAGCGGCAACGTCAAAAAATATGACTCGAGTGCTGCGCTCTGTGCTTTCATTGACAACGTATATGACGACAAGATTGTGTATCGCAATCTTCCTATATCATTCATGTTTCACAATCTTAATATGCTACCTCGAGTAAAATGGAACAGTAGACTCTCAAAATTCTTGTCACCTACTGCGAGGAGCTTCACCCTCATGATATCAAGTAAAAACGCAATACAATTGTATTTGGTAGTTTTGATACGACTTCCATCTTTTTCAATGAAGGGTATACAAATACTTTAATCAGGCTTGATTGATGATCTTTGAAATGTAAGGATAATGGTATCTGTATATGAGTGATTATGTTATAACTAACATGGTTTTGTACCGTGTTATATCCTGGTATTTTGTTGGATCATTGATATATTTGCGGCGTGAAAACTTTGTGTATACCTGTCACCTAAAGTAACCGCCTCTGTGTTTTATGCACATTTGGTTTGATGACGGATATTAAAAGGAAAGTCACAAGTTTCCGCATTGCCTTATGACATATTCTACATGCAGTGATGAAAGGTCGTTAGACTTACCTCAAGTGAAATAGATTAGACTCGATCGTCCTAGAAATCGTTCTCTGGTTACCAGGGGGGTTCACCCCTCACGATTCAAGTTCAAGACGTGTGTGTATGTGTGTGTGAGAGGCAGACACACTCAAAGCAAACTGTTGGGAAACTGTGTCAAACTGCTAAAAATATCCGCATCGTCGGCCATATACCCCTCAGACCAACCCGTCAGGCTTGTGCCAGGAACGATGGTATCCCAATTGGTGCTTAAAACTCTTTCCACAATATAGCTCCAAGTAGTTTTTTAGTTGTGCACGTTGATTGTTCGCCCAATCGAAATAAAGATGACCACGTTGAAAACATCCTCACTTCAATCACCTGTAGCAACTTGAAGCTGACTTCGCCAACTGATCACTTGGTCATGCTCGCAGGGAATGTCAAAGTTACTGAGGGACTATAATTCGTGACATGCCGCATGTGCACAGTGGTATACCCCTGTGGGTTTCCCATTAAAACTCAACATCACTCCAACATCTATTATGCATGTTCGCTATACAATGCCATTTGTTTGCGGTTTGTTTGCGCCATACGTCCGACTTTCACCGGACAACACTCGCCCTTCGTCTGTTCTTCAATGGGCAGACGGAACGGAACAGCGCGCCGCAGAGGGAGAAAGAATGCTGCCCCACTCATCTTACTTGCAGCTCGCATCCATACACTAATCCTTATTGTCGCCCAGCGAATAAAATGTATCGATTAATCGATTAGCTACTTACTTACGTCTCACGTGTGTCAAGAGTGCAAATGGGATATGCATGGAGGATTGTATAACTCTCTTGTATGATAAGGCGACCTTGCGAAGGATAGCTATATACCTCAAATGAATCGACTCGCGCGATACATATTTGCCGTAAATAGATGAATGGTTTCGGTTACTTTAAGGCCGCAAATGTCTGTCCTTGCTTAGAACATTACGGGGTAAACAGGTTAGTTGGTAATCAATGGTATTGTTCGTAGTGATGGAGTATCGACTAGCATAGTATGCCGATGGGAAGGTTATAGGGAGTTGTGAATCTCAGCATGAAAGCAACTGATAACTAGAGATTGTAATTTGTCATCACTGACAAATTAAGGTGATCCGATTTCTTTTTTAATCAATGATTCGAATCGTGATAGTGCAAAGTCTCAGCTACAACATACTAAAATCTGAGAGAAATTCACCGAAGCATAAGTAAGATAGTGCTCGATAAAGAGAGTCATGTCAATTCTCACATCTAAAAAAATTCCCTCCCATAGAGATAACACGTCATAGCGAAAATAGAAAAAAAGAAGTACATATGACCTTTGACCCCACTTTGCACAGACAAGATGGCATCTGAGCAAAAAGTGGTTATTTTATGAAATGATCCCTGTAACATGGTCTTTACGTGTGCACAATATGGGAAAGATAGGACATGTATTCACCAAGATACAGGATGAAACATCTATGACCTTTGACCCTAATTTACATACCCAAGATGGCGTCTGATCAAGTCGTTGTTATTTTATGAAATAATGTTCGTGACATGAACTAAATATGTGCAAAATATGGTGGTGATAGGGTATGTTTTTCTTGAGTTATTGCACATAACGTTGCAAAAAGAAAGAAATATTTCAATACATCGAAGATAAACTTTAATTTCAAGTAAGTTTTTTGACGTGATCCCGACATCGTATGAAAACACAAAGGACGCACTTACGATAGCCCAAAGTCTCAGCTACAACATATTAAAATCTGGGAAAAATTCACCAAAGCATAAGTGAGCTAGTGCTCGAAAAAGATAGTCATGTCAATTTTCACTTCCAGAAAAACTGCTCTCCCATAGAGATAACACGTAAACTGGTCAAATTTTACAAGGATACTTTCAATCCATTTTTACGAGGTGATGACGTCATCCAATCAAAAGATTGTAATTATAAATATGAAAGAACATTGAATAAGCTACAACATACTGAAAGTTAGGTGAAAATCGGCAAAGGATAAGTGAGATACGCTCGAGTGAACTTGAATTTTGATGACGTCATTTTGAAAATTTACTTTTTTTATTTTTTTAAGAAATTTGATATCTTTTAATCATTTTTTCAGTATCGCCAACCCATGAAATGATATGTACAACTCATCAGCTTTCAAAATATGTAAAGAAAATGGGGGGTCACCGTCCATCCTGACGAGTAAAATCGGATTTAAATTTGGCGGTTTTTTGGCATTGTTGCACTGTATATCGCCATTGACGCGCGCGCGGAATTTCAACTTTGACGGGCCCGTATGACGTCATATTGAGTCGGATTGACTTGAAACTTGGTAGAAACATTCTTTGACATTTCAGACATCCGATACGTGTGAAAAAACGGGAAATTTCTATTGCATATGAGCTGTGCGTGCGTATATGCGCGCGCGCGTACGCGTCCGTCGATTTTTTCTGAAATACTCCAAATGACCTGAAACGTGTGCAAAATGATTTTGAGCTCGATTGGAGCATGTTAAAATTTCAACGCGCGCGTACGCGCTCGTTAAATATGAACGTGACTAAATTTTTGAAATATATCAATAGAGCTTGACTTGAACTATATGATATGTAAATTTCATTGAGAAAATCCATTCCATTAATGAGATACGAATGTGAACGTGTTTTCAGATAATGACGTCATAGTGACGTCATGGTTGACTGATCACAGTGATACATTAGATCTGTCGTCCTTATGACGTGATACATATATGGTATCAGTTTAGAAGTGATAGGTGAATAACTTTTTGAGTTAACCTCTGCACAACATTTGAGGAGAAAGAAATAAAGAAGAAGAAAGAATCCGTACAGATACAATAGGTGATCCGAGAGGATACTCGGATCACCTAACAATAATTGTTCAAGGCCTAATCACGGTCATCATCATCACCATCATCCGCATCCTTCAAATCCCAAGTCGACTTTTACAGTGCACTAGTTCAATTTTGACTAAGTAAAAAAATATTTAAAAAGAACATGATCGTGCATATGCCAATACGTATATGTTTATATATGTGTATGTTTATTTGGATATATGTATATATGTACAGAGAGAGAGGGAGAGAGAGAGAGAGAGAGAAACATACACACAGACACACAGACAGACAGATGGAGAGAGACAGAGATACTGATGTACTCCCATCATTAATATTATGCTGAAGAATCCAGCTCTGAGTACATTAAAATTTATTACAGGGGTCAACAATGTAAATGATAGAATTTTACGTAAAATGGAATTGCCGAGACAGAGATAAAAAGTGAAAATCGAACTTAATTAGGCAAATAATGTTGTGAAACATACTAGTACAGTTCTCTGTTTCCATTGATAGAACAGTCCATGAGCCAGATCAAGGAATCACGAACAAATCCACATTCATAGCTCCTCTATCCGATTATCTTCAAAAGACGAGTCTTAACTTCAATGAACGAACGAATGGGCAAAAGGAACTTCACGGACTGCTCTGTATAGCGATCGACGAGAACTATTCACATAACACATCCATTGTAGATGGAAGAACACCCCCCCCCCTTTTTTTTTTTTCTTCCGTTATTCCATTTATCCATCCTCACTTATGTTCAGGCCTAGGAATAATCAAGAAATGTCCTTGTGAAACTCAAAAGCACAGAAGATGTTCGTACACAGCTCGGCTTTTCCCAGCTGGAAAGACCAGCTGGAAAGAACACGATTTCAAACAGTGTGTTCACAGTGTGTTCACATAGTCGACTAAGTGAAATTAACATTGTGAAGATGATTTCACACTGTGGTGTAAGTTTTTCACAGATAGTCTGTGTAGTGATGTTCCGATTCACACTGTGAATTGATTATTAGGTGATCCGAGTATCCTCTCGGATCACCTATTGTATCTGTACGGATTCTTTCTTCTTTAGGTGATCCGAGTATCCTCTCGGATCACCTTCTGTATCTGTACTGATTCTTTATTCTTCTTCTTTATTAGGTGATCCGAGTATCCTTCGGATCACCTTCTGTATCTGTACTGATTCTTTGTTATTTCTCCCCAAAAGTTGTGCATCGATTAGCTCAGAAAGTCCTCTTCCTATCAATTTCAAACTTATACCATATATGTATCGTCTCCCAAAGACGGCAATCGAACTAAAATCAAAGTGATCAGTCGACCGTGACGTCACTATGACGTCATTATATGAAAACACATTTTCAATCATATCTCATTAATGGAATGGAATTTTTTAATGAAATTTACGTCATATATATTTCAAGTCAAGCGCCTTCTACTCATATTCTCAAAATTCATATTTTCTCTTAAAACGTGCGCGTACGCGCGCGTTGAAATATTTGTATGCTCAAATCGAGCTCAAATTTTTTTTGCACACGTTTCAGACCATTTGGAGCATTTTTTGAAAAATTGAAAAAATTGGACGGACGCGTACGCGCGCGCACATATACGCACGCACAGCTCATATGCAATGGAAATTTTCCGTTTTTTTACATTTATCGGATGCCTGAAATGTCAAGGAATATTTCTACCAAGTTTCAAGTCAATCCGACTCAATATGACGTCATACGGGCCTGTCAAAGTTGAAATTACGCGCGCGCGTCAATGGCGATATACAGTGCGACGATGCCAAAAAAACGCCAATTTTAAATCCGATTTTACTCGTCAGGATGGACGGTGACCCCCAATTTTCTTTACATATTCTGAAAGTTGATGAGTTGTACATGTTATTTCATGGGTTGGCGATGCTGGCAAAATGATTAAAAGATATCAAATTTCTCAATAAAGTAAAAAAAGTAAATTTTCAAAATGACGTCATCAAATTACAAGTTCTTTCGAGCGTATCCCACTTATCCTTTGCCAATTTACATCTAGATTTCAGTATGTTGTAGCTTATTAAATGATCTTTCAATAATATACTTACAACATTTTGATTGGATGACGGCATCACCTCGTAAAAATGGATTGAAAGTAATATTGTCAAATTTGACCAGTTTACGTGTTATCTCTATGGGAGTGCAGTTTTTCTGGCAGTGAAAATTGACATGACTATCTTTTTCGAGCACTAGCTCATTAATGCTTCGGTGAATTTCTCCCAGATTTTAGTATGTTGTAGCTGAGACTTTGGGCTATCGTAAGTGTGCCCTCCATTTTTTCATACAATGTCGGCATCACGTCGAAAAACTTGGTTGAAAATGGCACGAGGCTTCGATGCAGCGTCATTTTGCTTAATACACAGGGCCTATGGAGAATGAAATAGGTCATTGCGTAGCGCATCCGACTCGTAATCCTAAGGTCCCTGGTTCGAGGCTCACCCCTGCCAATATTTTTTTTAAATTTTTTTAAACACGTTTTTTCTTCTTTTTCTTTAGTTAATCTTAATCTCCCTTTCCTTACTTTATCTTTTTCTGATTTTTTTATGCTTCTCCTTCAAATTTCTATAAAATAACATATTTTTTTCTTTATTTTTCTTTCTTTCTACTACTTTCTGTGCAATAGATGAACAACAACAATGGCTATCAATCCCATATTTTGCACATGTTTAGTACATGTCACGTACATTATTTCATAAAATAACAACTACTTGATCGGACACCATCTTGGGTATGTAAATTAGGGTCAAAGGTCATAAATGTTTCATCCTGTATCTTGGTGAATACCTGTCCTATCTTTCCCATATTTTGCACACGCAAAGACCATGTTACAAGAATCATTTCACGAAATAATCACTTTTTACTTTGACGCCATCTTGGGTCTACAAAGTGAGGTCAAAGGTCAAATATACTTCATTCTGTATTTCCGTTAGTGTATACGGAATTCGGTACCAAAGATGGCAGGTCTCACTCCCTTTTCTAAATGAGAATCCAAACATCACACTACCAATGTCCCGTCAACACAGATGAAACCTGTATGGTCATGAATATTTGGATCAGGACTCAAATCATTGATTTTCGAAGAGATCGGATCACCTAATTTGTCAGTGTTGACAAATTCCGGTTCTAGTATTTTTATTAGGTGATCCGAGTATCCTCTCGGATCACCTTCTGTTTCTGTACGGATTCTTTCTTCTTCTTCTTCTTCTTTTTCTTATTTCTCCCCAAAAGTTGTGCATCGATTAGCTCAGAAAGTCCTCTTCCTATCAATTTCAAACTTATACCATATATGTATCGTCTCCCAAAGACGGCAATCGAACTAAAATCAAAGTGATCAGTCGACCGTGACGTCACTATGACGTCATTATATGAAAACACATTCTCAATCATATCTCATTAATGGAATGGAAATTTTCAATGAAATTTACGTCACATATATTTCAAGTCAAGCGCATTCTACTCATATTCTAAAAATTCATCTATACCTTAAAACGTGCGCGTACGCGCGCGTTGAAATATTTGTATGCTCAAATCGAGCTCAAATTTTTTTTGCACACGTTTCAGACCATTTAGAGCATTTTTTGAAAAATTGAAAAAATTTTACGGACGCGTACGCGCGCGTGCATATACACACGCACAGCTCATATGCAATAGAAATTTCCCGCTTTTTCACACTTATCGCCTGCCTGAAATGTCAGGGAATATGTCTACCAAGTTTCAAGTCAATCCGACTCAATATGACGTCATACGGGCCCGTCAAAGTTGAAATTCCGCGCGCGCGTCAATGGCGATATACAGTGCAACAATGCCAAAAAACCGCTAATTTTAAATCCGATTTTACTCGTCCGGATGGACGGTGACCCCCCATTTTCTTTACATATTCTGAAAGCTGATGAGTTGTACATGTCATTTCATGGGTTGGCAATGCTGGAAAAATGATTAAAATATATCAAATTTCTTAATCAAATAAAAAGAGTAAATTTTCAAAATGACGTCATCAAATTACAAGTTCACTCGAGCGTATCTCACTTATCCTTTGCCCATTTTCACCCAGATTTCAGTATGTTGTAGCTTATTAAATGTTCTTTCATTAATATCATAACAACATTTTGATTAGATGACGGCATCACCTTGTAATATTGGATTGAAAGTAATCTTGTCAAATTTGACCAGTTTACGTGTTATCTTAATGGGAGTGCAGTTTTTCTGGAAATGAAAATTGACATGACTATCTTTTTCGAGCACTAGCTCACTTATGCTTCGGTGATTTTCTCCCAGATTTTAATATGTTGTAGCTGAGACTTTGGGCTATCGCCAATGTGCCCTTCATTTTTTCATACGGTATTGGCATCACGTCCAAAAACTTGGTTGAAATCAAAGCCTATCTTCGATATATTTCCATATTTCTTTCTTTTTCCAACTTTCTTTGCAATAACTCAAGAAAAACATACTCTATCACCGCCATATTTTGCACATGTTTAGTTCATGTCACGTACATTATTTCATAAAATAACAACTACTTCATCAGACGCCATCTTGGGTATGTAAATTAGGGTCAAAGGTCATAAATGTTTAATCCTGTATCTTGGTGAATACATGTTCTATCTTCCCCATATTTTGCACACGTAAAGACCGTGTTACAAGGATCATTTCACAAAATAACCACTCTTTGTTCAGATGCCATCTTGTCTGTGCAGATCGGGGCCAAAGGTCATATGTACTTCTTTCTTTATCATCGTTATGACGTGTTATCTCTATGGGAGGGAATTTTTCTAGATGTGAAAATTGACATGATTGTCTTTATTGAGCACTAACTCACTTACCCTTCGGTGAATTTCTCCCAGATTTTAATATGTTGTAGCTGAGACTTTGCGCTATCGTACGTGTTCCCTTTGTTTTGCATATGGTGTCGGGATCACGTCCAAAAACGTGGTTGAAATTAAAGCTTATCTTCGATGTATTTTCATATTTCTTTCTTTTTCCAATTTTCTTTGCAATAACTCAAGAAAAATAGCCCCTATCAACCCCAGATTTTGCACATGTTTATTTAATGTTACGTACATTATTTCATAAAATAACAACTACTTGATCAGACACCATCTTGGGTATGTAAATTAGGGTCAAAGGTCATAAATGTTTCATCCTGTATCTTGGTGAATACATGTCTTATCTTTCCCATATTTTGCACACGCAAAGACCATGTTACAAGAATCATTTCACAAAATAACCACTTTTTTGCTCAGATGCCATCTTGGGGGTGCAAAGTGGGGTCAAAGGTCAAATATACTTCATTCTGCATCTTTGATAGTGTATACGGAATTCGGTACCCAAGATGGCAGGTCTGACTCCCTTTTCAAAATGAGAATCCAAACATCACACGACCAATGTCCCTAATCTCAGGTGAAAACTCGAATCATTGATTAAAAAAAAAAATCGGATCACCTAAATTGTCAGTCTTGACAAATTCCGAGTCTAGTTCTTCTTTATTTCTGGGCAAAATTTGTGCAGCGGTTAGCTCAGAAAGTGCATTACCTTTCAATGTCAAACTTATACCATATATATATGATGTCCCAAAGACGACAGATCAAGTAAAATCATAGTGATCAGTCGACCGTGACGTCACTATGACGTCATTATATGAAAACACATTTTCAATCATATCTCATTAATGGAATAGAATTCTTCAATGAAATTTACGTCACATACATTTCAAATTATGCGCATTTTACTCATATTCTCAAAATTCATATTTTCACTTAAAACGTGCGCGTACGCGCGCGTTGAAATATTTGTATGCTCAAATCGAGCTCAAATTTTTTTTGCACACGTTTTAGACCATTTGGAGCATTTTTTGAAAAATTGAAAAAATTGGACGGACGCGTACGCGCGCGCACATATTCGCCCACACAGCTCATATGGAATAGAAATTTCCCGTTTTTTTACACTTATCGGATGCCTAAAATGTCAAGGAATATTTCTACCAAGTTTCAAGTCAATCCAACTCAATATGACGTCATACGGGTCCGTCAAAGTTGAAATTCCGCGCGCGCGTCAATGGCGATATACAGTGCAACGATGCAAAAAAAAACGCCAATTTTAAATCCGATTTTACTCGTCAGGATGGACGGTAACCCCCCATTTTCTGTACATATTCTGAAAGCTGATGAGTTGGACATGTTATTTCATGGGTTGGCGATGCTGGCAAAATGATTAAAAGATATCAAATTTCTTAATAAAGTAAAAAAAGTAAATTTTCAAAATGACGTCATCAAATTTCAAGTTTACTCGAGCGTATCGCACTTATCCTTTGCCAATTTACACCCAGATTTCAGTATGTTGTAGCTTATTAAATGATCTTTCATTAATATAATAACAACATTTTGATTGGATAGCGGCATCACCTCGTAAAAATGGATTGAAAGTAATATTGTCAAATTTGACCAGTTTACGTGTTATCTCTATGGGAGAGCAGTTTTTTCTGGCAGTGAAAATTGACATGACTCTCTTTTTCGAGCACTAGCTCACTTATGCTTCGGTGAATTTCTCCCAGATTTTAGGATGTTGTAGCTGAGACTTTGGGCTATCGTAAGTGTGCCCTCCATTTTTTCATACGACGTCGGCATCACGTCAAAAAACTTGGTTGAAAATGGCACGAGGCTTCGATGCAGCGTCATTTTGCTTAATACACAGGGCCTATGGAGAATGAAATAGGTCATTGCGTAGCGCATCCGACTCGTAATCCTAAGGTCCCTGGTTCGAGGCTCACCCCTGCCAATATTTTTTTAAATTTTTTTAAACACTTTTTTTCTTCTTTTTCTTTAGTTAATCTTAATCTCCCTTTCCTTACTTTATCTTTTTCTGATTTTTTATGCTTCTCCTTCAAATTTCTATAAAATAACATAATTTTTTCTTTATTTTTCTTTCTTTCTACTTTCTGTGCAATAGATGAACAACAACAATGGCTATCAATCCCATATTTTGCACATGTTTAGTACATGTCACGTACATTATTTCATAAAATAACAACTACTTGATCGGACACCATCTTGGGTATATAAATTAGGGTCAAAGGTCATAAATGTTTCATCCAGTATCTTGGTGAATACATGTCCTATCTTTCCCATATTTTGCACACGCAAAGACCATGTTACAAGAATCATTTCATAAAATAATCACTTTTTGCTTAGACGCCATTTTGGGTGTGCAAAGTGAGGTCAAAGGTCAAATATACTTCATTCTGTATTTCCGTTAGTGTATACGGAATTCGGTACCAAAGATGGCAGGTCTCACTCCCTTTTCTAAATGAGAATCCAAATATCACACGGCCAATGTCTCTAAACAAGGATGAAACCTTATGGTCATGCCTATTGTGATCAGGACTCGAATCATTGATTAAAAAAAAAATCGGATCACCTAATTTGTCAGTCTTGACAAATTCCGGGTCTAGTTTATTTCTTTATTTCTCCCCAAAAGTTGTGCAGAGGTTAGCTCAGAAAGTACTCTGCCTATCAATTTCAAAATTATACCATGTATGCATCATGTCCTAAAGACAACAAATCTAATGTATCATTGTGATCAGTCGACCGTGACGTCACTATGACGTCATTATATGAAAACACATTCTCAATCATATCTAATTAATGGAATGGAATTTTTCAATGAAATTTGCATCACATATATTTCAAGTTATGCGCATTCTACTCATATTCTCAAAATTCATATTTTCTCTAAAAACGTGCGCGTACGCGCGCGTTGAAATATTTGCATACTCCAATCGAGCTCAAAATTTTTTTGCACACGTTTCAGACCATTTAGAGCATTTTTTGAAAAATTGAAAAAATTGGACGGACGCGTACGCGCGCGCACATATTCGCACGCACAGCTAATATGAAATATAAATTTTCAATTTTTTCACACGAATCGGATGTCCGAAATGTCAAGGAATATTTCTACCAAGTTTCAAGTCGATCCGATTCAATATGACGTCATAAGGGCCCGTCAAAGTTGAAATTCCGCGCGCGCGTCAATGGCGATATGCAGTGCAACTATGCCAAAAAACCGCCAATTTTAAATCCGATTTTACTCGTCAGGATGGACGATGACCCCCCATTTTCTTTACATATTTTGAAAGCTGATGAGTTGTACATGTCATTTTATGGGTTAGCGATGCTGGCAAAATGATTAAAAGATATCAAATTTCTTAATGAAATAAAAAAAGTAAATTTTAAAAATGACGTCATCAAATTTCAAGTTCACTCGATCGTATCTCACTAATCCTTCACCAATTTTCACCCGGATTTCAGTATGTAGTAGCTTATTAAATGGTCTTTCATTAATATAATTACAACATTTTGATTGGAAGACGGCATCACCTCGTGAAAATGGATTGAAAGTAATCTTGTCAAATTTGACCAGTTTACGTGTTTTGTCTATGGGAGTGCAGTTTTTTTTTAAATGAAAATTGACATGACTCTCTTCTTCGAGCACTAGCTCACTTATGCTTCGGTGAATTTCTCCCAAATTTTAATATGTTGTAGCTAAGACTTTGGGCTATCGTAAGTGTGCCCTCCAATTTTTCATACGACGTCGGCATCACGTCGAAAAACTTGGCTAAAATTTGCACTTGGCTCCGATGCAGCGTCATTTTGCTTAATACACAGGGCCTATGGAGGATGAAATAGGTCAGTGCATAGCGCATCCGACTCGTAATCCTAAGGTCCCCGGTTCGAGGCTCACCCCTGCCAATATTTTTTTCACTTTTTTTTTAAACACATTTTTTCTTCTTTTTCTTTAGTTAGTTTTATTCTCCCTTCCTTACTTTATCTTTTTCTGATTTTTTTATGCTTCTTCAAATTTCTATAAAATAACTTCATTTTTTCTTTATTTTTCTTTCTAAAGTCTACTTTCTGTGCAATAGATCAACAACAGCAGGCGCTATCAACCCCATATTTTGCACATGTTTAGTTCGTGTCAAGTACATTATTTCATAAAATAACAACTACTTGATTGGACAATATCTTGGGTATGTAAATAAGGGTCAAAGGTCATAAATGTTGCATTTTGTATCTTGGTGAATACCTGTCCTATCTTTGCCATATTTTGCACACGTATAGACGATGTCACAAGAATTATTTCACAAAATAGCCACTTTTTCCTCAGATGCCATCTTGGGAGTGTAAATGTGGGTCAAAGGTCATATGTTCTTGTTGCTGTATTTTCATTATAGTGTATACAGATTTGGTACCGAAGATGACAGATATGACTCCCTTTTCTAAATGAGAATCCAAACATCACACGGCCAATGTCTCTGAACACAGATGAAACCTGCATGGTCATGCCTATTTCGATCAGGACTCGAATCCATGATAAAAAAAAATCGGATCACCTTAATTTGTCAGTGATGACAAATTACAATCTCTAGTTAGGTGATCCGAGTATCCTCTCGGATCACCTTCTGTATCTGTACTGAATCTTTCTTCTTTCTTTAGGTGATCCGAGTATCCTCTCGGATCACCTTCTGTATCTGTACGGATTCTTTGTTTTTTAGGTGATCCGAGTATCCTCTCGGATCACCTTCTGTATCTGTACTGATTCTTTGTTCTTCTTTTTAATTAGGTGATCCGAGTATCCTCTCGGATCACCTTCTGTATCTGTACTGATTCTTTATTTAGGTGATCCGAGTATCCTCTCGGATCACCTTCTGTATCTGTACTGATTCTTTATTCTTCTTCTTTATTTCTTTATTTCTCCCCAAAAGTTGTGCAGAGGTCAGCTCAGAAAGCACTCTGCCTATCAATTTCAAAATTATACCATGTGTGCATCATGTCCTAAAGACAACAAATCTAATGTATCATTGTGATCAGTCGACCGTGACGTCACTATGACGTCATTATATGAAAACACATTCTCAATCATATCTAATTAATGGAATGGAATTTTTCAATGAAATTTGCGTCACATATATTTCAAGTCATGCGCATTCTACTCATATTCTCAAAATTCATATTTTTTCTAAAAACGTGCGCGTACGCGCGCGTTGAAATATTTGCATACTCCAATCGAGCTCAAAATTTTTTTGCACACGTTTCAGACCATTTAGAGCATTTTTTGAAAAATTGAAAAAATTGGACGGACGCGTACGCGCGCGCGCATATGCGCACGCACAGCTCGAATGTCATAGAAATTTCCCGTTTTTTCACACTTATCGGATGCCTGAAATGTCAAGGAAGATTTCTGCCAAGTTTCAAGTCAATCCGATTCAATATGACGTCATACGGGCCCGTCAAAGTTGAAATTCCGCGCGCGCGTCAATGCCGATATACAGTTCAACTATGCCAAAAAACCGCCAATTTTAAATCTGATTTTACTCGTCGGGATGGACGATGACCCCCCATTTTCTTTACATATTCTGAAAGCTCATGAGTTGTATTGTCATCTCATGGGTTGCCGATGCTGGCAAAATGATTAAAAGGTATCAAATTTCACAATGAAATAAAAAAACTAAAATTTGAAAATGACGTCATCAAATTTCAAGTTCACTCGAGCGTATCTCCCTTATCCTTTGCCGATTTGCCCCCAGATTTCAGTATGTTGTAGCTTATTAAATGTACTTTCAAAGTTGTAATAACAATATTTTAATTGGATGATGGTATCACCTTGTAAAAATGGATTGAAAGTAATTTTGTCAAATTTGGCCAGTTTACGTGTTATCTCTATGGGAGTGCAGTTTTTCTGGAAATGAAAACTGACATGACTATCTTTATCGAGCACTAGCTCACTTATGCTTCGGTGAATTTCTCCCATATTTTAGTATGTTGTAGCTGAGACTTCGGGCTATCGTAAGTGTGCCCTTTGTTTATTTCATACGGAGTCGGCATCACTTCCAAAAACTTGGTTGAAATTCAAGCTTATCTTCGATGTATTGAAATATTTCTTTCTTTCTGTAACTCTCTTTGCAATAACTCAAGAAAAACAGCTCCTATCACCACCATATTTTGCACATGTTTAGTTCATGTCACGTACATTATTTCACAAAATAACAACTACTTGATCAGACACCATCTTGGGTATGTAAATTAGGGTCAAAGGTCATAAATGTTTCATCCTGTATCTTCGTGAATACATGTCCTATCCTTCCCATATTTTGCACACGTAAAGACCATGTTACAAGAATCATTTCACAAGATTACCATTTTTGGCTCAGAGGCCATCTTGTCTGTGCAAAATGGGGTCAAAGGTCATATGTACTTCTTCCTGTATCTTCGTTATGACGTGTTATCTCTATGGGAGGGAATTTTTCTAGATGTGAAAATTGACATGATTGTCTTTATCGACAACTAGCTCACTTACCCTTTAGTGAATTTCTCCCAGATTTTAATATGTTGTAGCTGAGACTTTGCGCTATCGTTATACCCTTTGTTTTTTCATACGATGTCGGAATCACGTGAAAAATCTTGGTTGAAATTAAAGATTATCTTCGATGTATTCAGATATTTCTTTCTTTCTGCAACTTTCTTTGCAATAACTCAAGAAAAACAGCCCCTATCACCTCCATATTTTGCACGTATTTAGTTCATGTCACGTACATTATTTCATAAAATTACAACTACTTGGTCGGACACCATCTTGGGTATGTAAATTAGGGTCAAATGTCATAAATGTTTCGTCTTGTATCTTGGTGAATGCCTGCCCTATCTTTCCCATATTTTGCACACGTATAGACGATGTCGCGAGAATCATTTCACAAAATAACCACTTTTTCCTCAGATGCCATCTTGGGAGTGTAAAGGTGGGTCAAAGGTCATATGTATTTGTTGCTGTATCTTCGTTATCTAGTGTATACAGAATAGTACCAAAGATGGCAGACATGATTCCCTTTTCTAAATGAGAATCCAAACATCACACGGCCAATGTCTCTAAACACAGCTGAAACCTGTATGGTCATGCCTATTGCGATCAGGACTCGAATCATTGATAAAAAAAAAAAAAAATCGGATCACCTTAATTTGTCAGTGATGACAAATTACAATCTCTAGTCTTCTTTCTTTATTTCTTTATTTCTCCGCAAAAGTTGTGCAAGAGTTAGCTCAGAAAGTGCATTGCCTATCAATGTCAAACTTATACCATATATGTATCATGTCGCAAAGACGACAGCGCAAGTAAAATCATAGTGATCAGTCGACCGTGACGTCACTATGACGTCATTATATGAAAACACATTTTCATGCATATCTCATAAATGGAATGGAATTTTTTAATGTAAATTACGTCACATATATTTCAAGTCAAGCGGGTTCTACTCATTTTCTCAAAAATTCATATTTATCTTAAAACGCGCGCATACGCGCGCGCTAAAATATTTGTATGCTCAAATCGAGCTCAAAATTTTTTTGCACACGTTTCAGATCATTTGGAGCATTTTTTGAAAAATTGAAAAAATTGGACGGACGCGTACGCGCGCGCACATATTCGCACGCACAGCTAGTATGCAATAGAAATTTTCAGTTTTTTTACACGGATGGGATGTCCAAAATGTCAAGGAATATTTCTACCAAGTTTCAAGTCGATCCGACTCAATATGACGTCATACGGGCCCGTCAAACTCAAAATTCCGCGCGTGCGTCAAAGGGGATACACAGTGCAACTATGCCAAACAACCGCCAATTTTAAATCGGATTTTACTCGTCAGGATGGACGGTGACCCCCCATTTTCTTGACATATTCTGAAAGCTGATGAGTTGTACATGTTATTTCATGGGTTGGCTATGCTTACAAAATGATTAAAAGATATCAAATTTCTTAATAAAGTCAAAAAAGTAAATTTTCAAAATGACGTCATCAAATTCCAAGTTTACTCGAGCGTATCTCACTTATCCTTTGCCATTTTTCACCCAAATTTCAATATGTTGTAGCTTATGAAATGTTCTTTCATAAATGTAAAAACACAATTTTGATTTAATGACGGCATCACCTCGTAAAAATGGATTGAAAGTAACCTTGTCAAATTTGACCAGTTTACGTGTAATCTCTATGGCAGTGCAGTTTTTCTGGAAATGAAAATTGACATGACTATCTTTATCGAGCACTAGCTCACTTATGCTTCGGTGAATTTCTACAAGATTTTGATATGTTGTAGCTGAGACTTTAGGCTATCGTAAGTGTGTCCTTCGTTTTTTCATACGATGTCGGGATCACGTCAAAAAACTTGGTTGAAATTAAAGTTTATCTTCGATGTATTGAAATATTTCTTTCTTTTTGCAACTTTGTATGCAATAACTCAAGAAAAACATACCCTATCACCACCATATTTTGCACATGTTTAGTTCATGTCACGAACATTATTTCATAAAATAACAACTACTTGATCAGACGCCATCTTGGGTATGTAAATTAGGGTCAAAGGTCATAAATGTTTCATCCTGTATCTTGGTGAATACATGTCCTATCTTTCCCATATTTTGCACACGTAAAGACCATGTTACAAGGATAATTTCACAAAATAACTACTTCTTGCTCAGATGCCATCTTGTCTATGCAAAGTTGGGTCAAAGGTCATATGTACTTCTTTCTTTATCTTCGTTATGACGTGGTATCTCTATGGGAGGGAATTTTTTTAAATGTGAAAATTGACATGATTGTCTTTATCGAGCACTAGCTCACTTACCCTTCGGTGAATTTCTCCTCGATTTTAATATGTTGTAGCTGAGACTGTGCGCTATCGAATGTGTGCCTTCCTTTCTTCATACAATGTCGGAATCATGTTAAAAAACTTGGTTGAAATTAAAGCTTATCTTCGATGTATTGAGATATTTCTATGTTTCTGCAACTTTCTTTGCAATAACTCAAGAAAAACAGCCCCTATCACTCCAATATTTTGCACATGTTTAGTTCATGTCACGTTCATTATTTCATAAAATAACAACTACTTGATCGGACAACATCTTGGGTATGTAAATTAGGGTCAAAGGTCACAAATGTTTCATCCTGTATCTTGGTGAATACATGTCTTATCTTTCCCATATTTTGCACACGCAAAGATCATGTTACAAGAATCATTTCACAAAATAACCACTTTTTGCTCAGATGCCATCTAGGTTGTGCAAAGTGGGGTCAAAGGTCATATGTACTTGTTGTTGTATCTTCGTTATAGTGTATACAGATTTGGTACCAAAGATAGCAGATATGACTCCCTTTTCTAAATGAGAATCCAAACATCACACGGCCAATGTCTCTGACCACAGATGAAACCTGCATGGTCATGCCTATTGCGATCAGGACTTGAATCATTGATTAAAAAAAAAGATCGGATCACCTTAATTTGTCAGTGATGACAAATTACAATCTCTAGTCTTCTTTATTTCTGGACAAAATTTGTGCAGAGGTTAGCTCAGAAAGTGCATTGCCTCTCAATGTCAAACTTATACCATATATGTATCATGTCGCAAAGACGACAGCGCAAGTAAAATCATAGTGATCAGTCGACCGTGACGTCACTATGACGTCATTATATGAAAACACATTTTCATGCATATCTCATTAATAGAATGGAATTCTTCAATGAAATTGACGTCACACATATTTCAAGTCAAGTGAATTCTACTCATATTCTCAAAATTCATTTTTATCTCAAAACGCGCGCGTACGCGCGCGTTGAAATATTTGTATGCTCAAATCGAGCTCAAATTTTTTTTGCACACGTTTCAGACCATTTGGAGCATTTTTTGAAAAATTGAAAAAATTGGACGGACGCGTACGCGCGCGCACATATTCGCACACACAGCTCATATGCAATAGAAATTTCCCGTTTTTTTACATTTATCGGATGCCTGAAATGTCAAGGAATATTTCTACCAAGTTTCAAGTCAATCCGACTTAATATGACGTCATACGGGCCCGTCAAAGTTGAAATTCCGCGCGCGCGTCAATGGCGATATACAGTGCAACGATGCCAAAAAAACGCCAATTTTAAATCCGATTTTACTTGTCAGGATGGACGGTGACCCCCCATTTTCTTTACATATTCTGAAAGCTGATGAGTTGAATATGTTATTTCATGGGTTGGCGATGCTGGAAAAATGATTAAAAGATATCAAATATCTTAATAAAGTAAAAAAAGTAAATTTTCAAAATGACGTCATCAAATTTCAAGTTCACTCAAGCGTATCTCACTTATCCTTTGCCAATTTACACCCAGATTTCAGTATGTTGTAGCTTATTATATGATCTTTCATTAATATAATTACAACATTTTGATTGGATGACGGCATCACCTCGTAAAAATGGATTGAAAGTAATATTGTCAAATTTGACCAGTGTACGTGTTATCTCTATGGGAGAGCAGTTTTTCTGGCAGTGAAAATTGACATGACTCTCTTTTTCGAGCACTAGCTCACTTATGCTTCGGTGAATTTCTCCCAGATTTTAGTATGTTGTAGCTGAGACTTTGGGCTATCGTAAGTGTGCCCTCCCTTTTTTCATACGATGTCGGCATCACGTCGAAAAACTTGGTTGAAAATGGCACGAGGCCTCGATGCAGCGTCATTTTGCTTAATACACAGGGCCTATGGAGAATGAAATAGGTCATTGCGTAGCGCATCCGACTCGTAATCCTAAGGTCCCTGGTTCGAGGCTCACCCCTGCCAATATTTTTTTAAATTTTTTAAACACTTTTTTCTTCTTTTTCTTTAGTTAATCTTAATCTCCCTTTCCTTACTTTATCTTTTTCTGATTTTTTTATGCTTCTCCTTCAAATTTCTATAAAATAACATAATTTTTTCTATATTTTTCTTTCTTTCTACTTTCTGTGCAATAGATGAACAACAACAATGGCTATCAGTCCCATATTTTGCACATGTTTAGTACATGTCACGTACATTATTTCATAAAATAACAACTACTTGATCGGACACCATCTTGGGTATGTAAATTAGGGTCAAAGGTCATAAATGTTTCATCCAGTATCTTGGTGAATACATGTCCTATCTTTCCCATATTTTGCACACGCAAAGACCATGTTACAAGAATCATTTCATAAAATAATCACTTTTTGCTTAGACGCCATTTTGGGTGTGCAAAGTGAGGTCAAAGGTCAAATATACTTCATTCTGTATTTCCGTTAGTGTATACGGAATTCGGTACCAAAGATGGCAGGTGTCACTCCCTTTTCTAAATGAGAATCCAAATATCACACGGCCAATGTCTCTAAACAAGGATGAAACCTTATGGTCATGCCTATTGTGATCAGGACTCGAATCATTGATTTTAAAAAAAATCGGATCACCTAATTTGTCAGTCTTGACAAATTCCGGGTCTAGTCTTCTTCTTTATTTCTCCTCAAAAGTTGTGCAGAGGTTAGCTCAGAAAGTGCAATGCCTATCAATTTCAAAATTATACCATGTATGCATCATGTCCCAAAGACGACAAATCTAATGTATCACTGTGATCAGTCGACCGTGACGTCACTATGACGTCATTATATGAAAACACATTCTCAATCATATCTCATTAATGGAAAAGAATTTTTCAATGAAATTTACGTCACATATATTTCAAGTTATGCGAATTCTGCTCATGTTCTCAAAATTCATATTTTCTCTTAAAACGTGCGCGTACGCGCGCGTTAAAATATTTGTATGCTCCAATCGAGCTCAAATTTTTTTTGCACACGTTTCAGACCATTTGGAGCATTTTTTGAAAAATTGAAAAAATCGGACGGACGCGTACGCGCGCGCACATATGCGCACACACAGCTCATAAGCAATTGAAATTTCCCGTTTTTTCACACGGATCGGATGTCTGAAATGTCAAGGAATATTTATACCAAGTTTCAAGTCAATCCGACTCAATATGACGTCATACGGGCCCGTCAAAGTTGAAATTCCGCGCGCGCGTCAATGGCGATATACAGTGCAACTATGCCAAAAAACTGCCAATTTTAAATCCGATTTTACTCGTCAGGATGGACGGTGACCCCCCATTTTCTTTACATATTTTGAAAGCTGATGAGTTGTACATGTCATTTCATGGGGTGGTAATGCTGACAAAATGATTAAAAGATAGCAAATTTCTTAATAAAGTAAAAAAAGTGAATTTTCAAAATGACGTCATCAAATTTCAAGTTTATTCGAGCATATGTCACTAGTCCTTTGTCAATTTTCACCCAGATTTCAGTATGTTGTAGCTTATTTAATGTTCTTACAAACATAAAATGACAAAAATTTGATTGGATAACGGTATCACCTCGTAAAAATGGATTGAAAGTAATCTTGTCAAATTTGACCAGTTTACGTGTTATCTCTATGGGAGTGCAGTTTTTCTGGAAATGAAAATTGACATGACTATCTTTATCGAGCACTAGCTCATTTACCCTTCGATAAATTTCTCCCAGATTTTAATATGTTGTAGCTGAGACTTTACGCTACCGTAAGTGTGCCCTTCATTTTTTCATACGCTGTCGGGATCACGTCAAAATTTTTGGTTGAAATTCAGGCTTATCTTCGATGTGTTGAGATATTTCTTTCTTTCTGCAACTTTCTTTGCAATAACTCAAGAAAAACGGCCTCTATCACTTCCATATTTTGGACATGTTAAGTTCATGTCACGTAAATCATTTCATAGAATAACAACTACTTGATCAGACATCATCTTGGGTATGTAAATTAGGGTCAAAGGTCATAAGTGTTTCATCCTGTATCTTAGTGAATACATGTTCTATCTTTCCCATATTTTGCACACGCAAAGACCGTATTACAAGGATCATTTCACAAAATAACTACTTTTTACTCAGATGCCATCTTGTCTGTGCAAATTGAGGTCAAAGGTCATATGTACTTCTTTTTGTATCTTCGTTATGACGTGTTATCTCTATGGGAGGGAATTTTTTTAAATGTGAAAATTGACATGATTGTCTTTATCGAGCACTAGCTCACTTGACCTTCGGTGAATTTCTCCCAGATTTTAATATGTTGTAGCTGAGACTTTACGCTACCGATAATGTGCCCTTCGTTTTTTCATACGTTGTCGGCATCACGATAAAAAACTTGGTTGAAATTAACGCTTATCTTCTATGTATTGAGGTATTTCTTTCTTTCTGCAACTTTCTTTGCAATAACTCAAGAAAAACACGCCCTATCACCCCCATATTTTGCACATGTTTAGTTCATGTCACGTACATTATTTGATGAAATAACAACTACTAGATCGGACATCATCTTGGATATGTAAATTAGGGTCAAAGGTCATAAATGTTTCATCTTGTATCTTGGTGAATACCTGCCTTATCTTTCCCATATTTTACACACGTATAGACGATGTCGCGAGAATCATTTCACAAAATAACCACTATTTCATCAGATGCAATCTTGGGAGTGCAAAGGTGGGTCAAAGGTCATATGTACTTGTTGCTGTTTCTTCGTTATAGTGTATGCAGAATTTGGTACCAAACATGGCAAATATGACTCCCTTTGCTAAATGAGAATGCAAACATCACACGGCCAATGTCTCTAAACACAGATGGAACTTGTATGGTCATGCCTATTGCAATAAGGACTCGAATCATTGATTAAAAAAAATCGGATCACCTTAATTTGTCAGTGATGACAAATTACAATCTCTAGTTAGGTGATCCGAGTATCCTCTCGGATCACCTTCTGTATCTGTACTGATTCTTTCTTCTTTGTTTCTTTATTTCTCCTCAAAAGTTGTGCAGAGGTTAGCTCAGAAAGTCCTCTGCCTATCAATTTCAAAATCATACCATGTATGTATCATGTCACAAAGATGACAGATCTAATGTATCATAGTGATCAGTCGACCGTGACGTCACGATGACGTCATTATATGAAAACACATTTTCATTCATATCTCATTAATGGAATGCAAATTTTCAATGAAATTTACGTCACGTATATTTCAAGTCAAGCGCATTCTTCTCATATTCTCAAAATTCATATTTATTATTAAAACGTGCGCGTACGCGCGCGTTGAAATATTTGTATGCTCCAATCGAGCTCAAAATCTTTTTGCACACGTTTCAGACCATTTGGAGCATTTTTTGAAAAATTGAAAAAATCGGACGGACGCGTACGCGCGCGCACATATACGCACGCACAGCTCATATGCAATACAAATTTCCCGTTTTTTGACACGGATCAGATGCCTGAAATCTCAAGGAATATTTTTATCAAGTTTCAAGTCAATCCGACTCAATATGACGTCATACGGGCCCGTCAAAGTTGAAATTCCGCGCGCGCGTCAATGGCGATATACAGTGCAACTATGCCAAAAAACTGCCAATTTGAAATCCGATTTTACTCGTCAGGATGGACGGTGACCCCCCATTTTCTTTACATATTCTGAAAGCTGATGAGTTGTACATGTCATTTCATGGGGTGGCAATGCTGACAAAATGATTAAAAGATATCAAATTTCTTAATAAAGTAAAAAAAAGTAAATTTTCAAAATGACGTCATCAAATTTCAAGTTTACTCGAGCGTATCTCACTTGTCCTCTGCCAATTTTCACCCAAATTTCAATATGTTGTAGCTTATGAACTGCTCTTTCATAAATGTAATTACACAATTTTGATTAGATGACGACATCACCTCGAAAAAATGGATTGAAAGTAACCTTGTCAAAATTGACCAGTTTACGTGTAATCTCTATGGGAGTGCAATTTTTATGGAAATGAAAATTGACATGACTATCTTTATCGAGCACTAGCTCACTTATGCTTCGGTGAATTTCTCTAAGATTTTAATATGTTGTAGCTGAGACGTAGGGCTATCGTAAGTGTGCCCTTCGTTTTTTCATACGTTGTCGGGATCACGTGAAAAAACTTGGTTGAAATTAAAGCTTAGCTTCAATGTATTGAAATATTTCTTTCTTTCTCCAACTTTCTGTGCAATAACTCAAGAAAAACATACCCTATCACCACCATATTTTGCATATCTTTAGTTCATGTCACGAACATTATTTCACAAAATAACAACTACTTGATCAGACGCCATCTTGGGTATGTAAATTAGGGTCAAAGGTCATAAATGTTTCATCCTGTATCTTGGTAAATATATGTCCTATCTTTCTCATATTTTGCACACGTAAAGAACATGTTACAAGGATCATTTCACAAAATAACCACTTATTGCTCAGATGCCATCTTGGGTGTGCAAAATGGGGTCAAAGGTCATATGTACTTCTTTCTCAATCTTCGCTATTACGTGTTATCTCTATGGGAGGGAGTTTTTCTAGATGTGAAAATTGACATGACTATCTTTATCAAGCACTATCTCATGCTTCAGTGAATTTCTCCGAGATTTTAATATGTTGTAGCTGAAACTTCGTGCTATCATATAAGTGCCCTTTGTTTTTTTCACACGATGTCGATATCACGTCAAAATACTTGGTTGAAATTAAAGCTCATCAACGATATATTGAAATATTTCTTTCTTTGCGCAACTTTCTTTGCAAAAACTCAAGAAAAACATGCTCTATCACCACCATATTTTGCACATGTTTAGTTCATGTCACCTACATTATTTCATAAAATAACGACTTCTTGATCAGACGCCATCTTGGGTATGTAAATAAGGGTCAAAGGTCATAACTGTTTCATCTTGTATCTTGGTGAATACCTGTCCTATCTTTCCCATATTTTGCACACTTATAGATGATGTCGCAAGAATCATTTCACAAATTAACCACTTTTTCCTCAGGTGCCATCTTGGGAGTGTAAAGGTGGGTCAAAGGTCGTATGTATTTGTTGCTGTATCTTCGTTATCTAGTGTATACAGAATTTAGTACCAAGGATGGCAGATATGACTCTCTTTTCTAAATGAGAATCCAAACATCACACGGCCAATGTCTCTAAACACAGATGAAACCTGTATGGTCATGCGTATTGCGATCAGGACTCGAATCATTGATAAAAAAAAATCGGATCACCTTAATTTGTCAGTAATGACAAATTACAATCTCTAGTTAGGTGATCCGAGTATCCTCTCGGATCACCTTCTGTATCTGTACTGATTAGGTGATCCGAGTATCCTCTCGGATCACCTTCTGTATCTGTACTGATTCTTTGTTCTTCTTTTTAATCTTCTTTATTTCTGGACAAAATTTGTGCAGAGGTTAGCTCAGAAAGTGCACTGCCTCTCAATGTCAAACTTATACCATATATGTATCATGTCGCAAAGACGACAGCGCAAGTAAAATCATAGTGATCAGTCGACCGTGACGTCACTATGACGTCATTATATGAAAACACATTTTCATTCATATCTCATTATTGGAATGGAATTTTTCAATGAAATTTACGTCACATATATTTCAAGTCAAGCGCATTCTACTCATATTATCAAAATTCACATTTATTATTAAAAAGTGCGCGTACGCGCGCGTTGAAATATTTGTATGCTCAAATCGAGCTCAAAATTTTTTTGCACACGTTTCAGACCATTTGGAGCATTTTTTGAAAAATTGAAAAAATTGGACGGACGCGTACGCGCGCGCACATATACGCACGCACAGCTCATATGCAATAGAAATTTCCCGTTTTTTCACACGGATCGGATGTCTGAAATGTCAAGGAATGTTTTTACCAAGTTTCAAGTCAATCCGACTCAATATGACGTCATACGGGCCCGTCAAAGTTGAAATTCCGCGCGCGCGTCAATGGCGACATACAGTGCAACAATGCCAAAAAACCGCCAATTTGAAATCCGATTTTACTCGTCAGGATGGACGGTGATCCCCCATTTTCTTTACATATTTTGAAAGCTGATGAGTTGTTCATATCATTTCATGGGTTGGCGATACTGAAAAAAAGATTAAAAGATATCAAATTTCTTAATAAAGTAAAAAAAGTAAATTTTCAAAATGACGTCATCAAATTTCAAGTTCACTCGAGCGTATCTCACTTATCCTTTGCCAATTTTCACACAAATTTCAGTATGTTGTAGCTTATTAAATGCTTTTTCATTAATATAATAACAGCATTTTGATTGGATGACGGCATCACATAGTAAAAATGGATTCAAAGTAATCTTGTCAAATTTGACCAGTTTACGTGTTATCTCTATGGGAGTGCAGTTTTTCTGGAAATGAAAATTAACATGACTATCTTTATCGAGCACTATCTCACTTATACTTCGGTGAATTTCTCCCAAATTTTAGTATGTTGTAGCTGAGACTTTGGGCTATCGTAAGTGTGCCCTTTGTTTTTTCATACGACGTCGGCATCACGTCAAAAAATTTGGTTGAAATTAAACATTATCTTCGATGTATTGAGATATTTCTTCCTTTCTGCAACTTTCTTTGCAATAACTCAAGAAAGACAGCCCCTATCACCCCCATATTTTGTACATGTTTAGTTCATGTTACGTGCATTATTTGATAAAATAACAACTACTTGATCGGACACCATCTTGGGTATGTAAATTAGGGTCAAAGGTCATAAATATTTCATCCTGTATCTTAATAAATACGTGTCCTTTCTTTCCCATATTTTGCACACGTAAAGACCATGTTACAAGGATCATTTCACAAAATAACCACTTTTTGCTCAGATGCCATCTTGTCTGTGCAAAGTGGGGTCAAAGGTCATATGTACTTTTTTCTGTATCTTCGTTATGACGTGTTATCTCTATGGGAGGGAATTTTTCTAGATGTGAAAGTTGACATGATTGTCTTTATCGAGCACTAGTTCACTTACCCTTCGGTGAATTTCTCCCAGATTTTAATATGTTCTAGCTGAGACTTTGCGCTATCGTTCCGTGCCTTTTGTTTTTTCATACAATGTGTGGATTATGCTAAAAAACTTGGTTGAAATTAAAGCTTATCTTCGATGTATTGAGATATTTCTTTCTTTCTGCAACTTTCTTTGCAATAACTCAAGAAAAACAGCGTCTATTACCCTCATATTTTGCACATGTTTAGTTCATGTCACGTACATTATTTGATAGGATAACAACTACTTGATCGGACACCATCTTGGGTATGTAAATTAGGTTCAAAGGTCATAAATGTTTCATCCTGTATCTTGGTGAATACTTGTCCTATCTTTCCCATATTTTGCACACGCAAGGACCATTTTACAAGAATCATTTCACAAAATAACTACTTTTTGCTCAGATGCCATCTTTGGTGTGCAAAATGGGGTCAAAGGTCAAATATACTTCATTCTGTATCTTCGTTAGTGCATACGGAATTCGGTACCAAAGATGGCAGGTCTGACTCCCTTTTCTAAATGAGACTCCAAACATCACATGGCCAATGTCCTCTCAACACAGATGAAACCTGTATAGTCATGCCTATTGGGATCAGGACTTAAATCATTGATTTCCCAAGAGATCGGATCACCTAATTTGTCAGTGTTGACAAATTCCGAGTCTAGTTCTTTGTTCTTCTTTTTAATCTTCTTTATTTCTGGACAAAATTTGTGCAGAGGTTAGCTCAGAAAGTGCAGTGCCTCTCAATGTCAAACTTATACCATATATGTATCATATCGCAAAGACGACAGCGCAAGTAAAATCAAAGTGATCAGTCGACCGTGACGTCACTATGACGTCATTATATGAAAACACATTTTCATGCATATCTCATTAATAGAATGGAATTCTTCAATGAAATTTACGTGTCATATATTTCAAGTCAATTGAATTCTACTCATATTCTCAAAATTCATTTTTATCTCAAAACGCGCGCGTACGCGCGCGTTGAAATATTTGTATGCTCAAATCGAGCTCAAATTTTTTTTGCACACGTTTCAGACCATTTGGAGCATTTTTTCAAAAATTGAAAAAATTGGACGGACGCGTACGCGCGCGCACATATTCGCACACACGGCTCATATGCAATAGAAATGTTCAGTTTTTTCACTCGGATCGGATGTCCAAAATGTCAAGGAATATTTCTACCAAGTTTCAAGTCGATCCGACTCAATATGACGTCATACGGGCCCGTCAAATTCAAAATTCCGCGCGTGCGTCAATGGGGATACACAGTGCAACTATGCCAAAAAAACGCCAATTTTAAATCGGATTTTACTCGTCAGGATGGACGGTGACCCTCCATTTTCTTGACATATTCTGAAAGCTGATGAGTTGTACATGTCATTTCATGGGTTGGCTATGCTGACAAAATGATTAAAAGACATCAAATTTCTTAATAAAGTAAAAAAAGTAAATTTTCAAAATGACGTCATCAAATTTCAGGTTTACTCGAGCGTATCTCACTTATCCTTTGCCAATTTTCACCCAAATTTCAATATGTTGTAGCTTATGACATGTTCTTTCATAATTGTATAAACATAATTTTGATTGGATTATGGCATCACCTCGTAAAAATGGATTGAAAGTAACCTTGTCAAATTTGACCAATTTACGTGTAATCTCTATGGGAGTGCAGTTTTTATGGAAATGAAAATTGACATGACTATCTTTATCGAGCACTAGCTCACTTATGCTTCGGTGAATTTCTTTAAGATTTTGATATGTTGTAGCTGAGACTTTGGGCTATTGTAAGTGTGCCCTTTGTTTTTTCCTACGATATCGGGATCACGTAAAAAAACTTATTTGAAATTAAAGTTTATCTTCGATGTATTGAAATATTTTTTTCTTTTTGCAACTTTATGTGCAATAACTCAAGTAAAAAGTACCCTATCACCACCATATTTTGCACATGTTTAGTTCATGTCACGAACATTATTTCATAAAATAACAACTACTTGATCAGACGCCATCTTGGGTATGTAAATTAGGGTCAAAGGTCAGAAACGTTTCATCCTGTATCTTGATATATACATGTCATGTCTTTCCCATATTTTGCACACGTAAAGACCATGTTACAAGGATCATTTCACAAAATAACCACTTTTTGCTCAGATGCCATCTTGGGCGTGCAAAGTGGGGTCAAAGGTCATATGTACTTCTTTTTGCATCTTCGATATGACGTGGTATCTTTATGGGAGGGAATTTTTCTAGATGTGAAAATTGACACGATTGTCTTTATCGAGCACAAGCTCACTTACCCCTCGGTGAATTTCTCCCAGATTTTAATATGTTGTAGCTGAGACTTTGCGCTATCGTACGTGTACCCTTTGATTTTCATACGGTGTCAGGATCACGTCCAAAAACGTGGTTGAAATTAAAGGTTATTTTCGATGTATTTTCATATTTCTTTCTTTTTCCAACTTTCTTTGCAATAACTCAAGAAAAACAGCCCTTATCACCCCCATATTTTGCGCATGTTTAGTTCATGTCACGTACATTATTTCATAAAATAACAACTACTTGATCGGACACCATCTTGGGTATGTAAATTAGGGTCAAAGGTAATAAATGTTTCATCCTGTATCTTGGTGAATACATGTCCTATCTTTCCCATATTTTGCACACGTAAAGACCGTGTTACAAGGATCATTTCACAAAATAACTACTTTTTGCTCAGATGCCATCTTGTCTATGCAGATCGGGGTCAAAGGTCATATGTACTTCTTTCTTTAACTTCGTTATGACGTGTTATCTCTATGGGAGGGAATTTTTCTAGATGTGAAAATTGACATGATTGTCTTTATCGAGCAGTAGCTCAATTACCCTTCGGTGAATTTCTCCCAGATTTTAATATGTTGTAGCTGAGACTTTGCGCTATCGTACGTGTACCCTTTGATTTTCATACGGTGTCAGTATCACGTCCAAAAACGTGGTTGAAATTAAAGGTTATCTTCGATGTATTTTCATATTTCTTTCTTTTTCCAACTTTCTTTGCAATAACTCAAGAAAAATAGCCCCTATCACCCCCATATTTTGCACATGTTTAGTTCATGTTACGTACATTATTTCATAAAATAACAACTACTTGATCAGACACCATCTTGGGTATGTAAATTAGGGTCAAAAGTCATAAATGTTTCATCCTGTATCTTGGTGAATACATGTCTTATCTTTCCCACTAGCTCACTTATGCTTCGGTGAATTTCTCCAAGATTTTGATATGTTGTAGCCGAGACTTTTGGCTATCGTAAGTGTGTCCTTTGTGTTTTCATACGATACCGGGATCACGTAAAAAAACTTACTTGAAATTAAAGTTTATCTTCGATGTATTGAAATATTTCTTTCTTTTGCAACTTTATGTGCAATAACTCAAGAAAAACATACTTTATCACCGCCATATTTTGCATATAGTTAGTTCATGTCACGAACATTATTTCATAAAATTACAACTACTTGATCAGACGCCATCTTAGGTATGTAAATTAGGGTCAAAGGTCATAAACGTTTCATCCTGTATCTTGGTGAATACATGTCATATGTTTCCCATATTTTGCACAGGTAAAGACCATGTTACAAGGATCATTTCACAAAATAACCACTTTTTGCTCAGATGCCATCTTGGGTGTGCAAAGTGGGGTCAAAGGTCATATGTATTTCTTTCTGCATCTTCAATATGACGTGTTATCTCTATGGGAGGGAATTTTTCTAGATGTGAAAATTAACATGATTGTCTTTATCGAGCACAAGCTCACTTACCCTTCGGTTGATTTTTCCCAGATGTTATAGCTGAGGCTTTGCGCTATCGTTAGGTGCCCTTCGTTTTCTCATACGATGTCGGAATCACATTAAAAATCTTGTTTGAAAATAAAGCTTATCTTTGATGTATTCAGATATTTCTTTCTTTCTGCAACTTTCTTTGCAATAACTCAAGAGAAATACGCCCTATCACTCCCATATTTTGCACATGTTTAGTTCATGTCACGTACATTATTCCATAAAATAACAACTACTTGATCAGACACCATCTTGGATATGTAAATTAGGGTCAAAGGTCATAAAAATTTCAACCTGTAATTTGGTGAATACATGTCATATCTTTTCCATATTTTGCACATGCAAAGACCATGTTACAAGAATCATATCGAATTTGGTACCAAAGATGGCAGACCTGACTCTGTTTTTTAAATGAGAATCCAAATATCACACGGCCGACGTCTCTAAACACAGATGAAACCTATATGGTCATGCCTATTGCGATCAGGACCCGAATCATTGTTTATAAAAAATTGGATCACCTCATGTAAAAACATAATTTTGATTGGATGACGGTATCACCTCGTAAAAATGGGTTGAAAGTAACCTTGTCAAATTTGACCAGTTTACGTGTTATCTCTATGGGAGTGCAATATTTCTGGTAATGAAAATTGACATGGCTATCTTTATCGAGCACTATAGGTCACTTATGTTTCCGTGAATTCTCCCAGGTTTTATTATGCTATAGCTGAGACTTTAGGCTATCACAAGTGTGCCCTTCGTTTTTTATACGATGTCGGGATTACGTCAGAAAACTTGTTTGATATCAAAGCTTATCTCGATGTATTAAAATATTTCCTTCTTTCTGTATTTCCTTTGCAATAACTCTAGAAAAACATACCCTATCGCAACTTTATTTTGTTCATGTTTAGTTCATGACACGTACATTATTTCATGAAATAACAACTACCTGATTAAACGCCATGTTGGGTATGTAAATTAGGGTCAAAGGTGATAATGTAGTGTGTACGGAAATTGGTACCAAAGATGGCAGATATGACTCCCGTTTCTAAATGAGAGTCCAATTTTAACATCATACGGCCAATGTCTCTATACATAGATGAAACCTGTATGGTCATGCCGATTGCGATCAGGGTGCGAATGAATGTTACGTCCATGTCTATTAGTAACAACTTAATCCGCAGCTTTTTTTTCTTGGTATATTTCATTCTAAGCAAGTTCTCTTTTGTAATTTGGTCTTAATCAAAATAACGTACAGCTGTGAATGGTACATGGATGGCACACACACAGACACACACACACACAAATTGTTTGAAAAATTTCAAGAGTTTTATCCACAAGTACGGAATTTTTCAAACTGGTGTGTTTTTTTTTATTTCATTGTTCTTCGTTTCATGATCAAGTGTTGACATTGGTGAAGTGAGAACTGACGTGTGCAGCATATCAAAATCAGAATGCATTCTATTCACTGCACGCAGAACCTCATATGATAAGAGAATGCTTCTTACTCCTACTCATTTGATGTGACCAGACAAAGCAAAATGCCTGTACATGTATTGCAATGTGTTCCATTTGTCTGTCCTTTTGTGTATATTTTGTAAAAATGAGAATTCAAACAACACACAGCTAATGTCTCTAAACACAGATGAAACCTGTGTGGTCACACCTATTGCAATCAGGGATCAAACGAATTTTTACATCCATGTCTATGGGACTTTCAATCAGTGAACCCTCTAACATTAGTAACATCGTAATTTGTAGACTTTTTCCCCAGTTTGTTTCATTCTAAGCAAGTTCACTTTTTTAATTTGGTCTTAATCAAAATAACGTTTAGTTGCGGATAGTACATGGAACACACACACTCACACACACACATACACTCACACAGACTGTTTGAAAAACATTAAAAAACAGCTTTATCCACAAGTATAAAGTCCTTCACACTGGTGTTTTTTTTTTCATTATTTCTTGTCTGATGATCAAGTGTTGACATTGGTTAAGTGAGAGTTAACAGGTGCAGCATATCAATGTCAGAATACATTCTATTCAATGCACACAAAACCTCAATTATCATAAGCGAGTGCTTCTACTCCTACTCATTTGTTGTGATTAAACAAAGCAAAATGCCTGCACATGTATAGTAATGTGTTCAATTTTCCTATCCTTCTGTTTATATTTTGTAATAAAGGTCGACCTCTTGGTGTAGCCATCATGTGTTAATCATTAGGTATTGTATTTACTGTCACAAAAATGAGGCAAAAGCAGTCATTTTTTTAAGGTTGCTGGTTACACAGAATTTATTCCTTCTTCAGAAACATACAAATTTGAGACCTCTGGTCTTAGGGTGCACACCAGCAGCAGGGGCGGATCCAGGTATTCCATAAGTTTGTAAATGGAATGTCATTGAGTGAGTGTTATGTGTTTACGTCATACAATGTATTGATGACAGTTACAAATTGGAAGCATGGCATAGTTTTGTTTGAGATAATGAATCAGGTTGTAGCCTTTTTTGTAAGACAGTTAAAATAAAAACTGATGTAAAATATAAATAGCAAGCAATTATAGGATGAATTAAAAATCTAATAATTGAAAATTGATTGTCTTGGTTGAGATATAAAAAAAAATGAAGAGGTCTTAATAAAAGGTGTGACCCATTTTCCATTAGATTCATTTTGCTTTGTTTATGAATTATCTGAGTAATTTCACAATTGGTTCAGTCAAATAAACTTTTAGTTCCTATCAGATTGTATCATCTTCAACATTTCATTTCTGTGTTTTTTAACTGTCACACAAAAACATAAAATATTTATCTTAATCCAAAGCATACCATTCTTTTATAGTAGCCTACTCTGTACCACAATTATATTCAGCATAATATAGTTATTGACCTTCTACACAGCACATCACATTACACACTTATTGCAATCAGGGGTCAAACGAATTTTTACATCCATGTCTATGGGACTTTCAATCAGTGAACCCTCTAACATTAGTAACATCGTAATTTGTAGACTTTTTCCCCAGTTTGTTTCATTCTAGGCAAGTTCACTTTTTTAATTTGGTCTTAATCAAAATAACGTTTAGAGAAGGCTAGGCAAATTTCACCTGTTATAAAAAATGCCAGAACTGCTTAATCGCAAGTTGTTCACATAAAGTTGACATAAATTTTAGGTATGCAAATGATTTCCTGTAAGACATGCATTTCAGAACATAATATCAGTCATGCAACTCCTTGAGAAGCAATGAATTTGAATCTCTTCTCATCTTTAAAGGCAATCTACTGTTCAAAGATATTCAAGCGATTGGCTATTGCCATTGCAAAGGTACAACATTTGTATCTACACATATTGGCGCTCTGCTAAACTCCTATTTCATTGCATCTTATAGGTGCACAAGAACACTAGTATCAGCCTCTTCTAGAACGTGTGTGCATGGCGCTACACCTGACATGCCCTGGCAATTGGAGTAAAGAATGCTGCTACCTTGTTTGGTGATGAGATCTTTGTTGAAGTCAATGTCTGGGATGCAGTATACATGACGCCTGGCAAAAAGCGAACAGTGGTTCACTAAAGATGACACCTCCAGCACTCTTTTTCTAGACTTTTAACCAACAAATAGCTAAACAGATGAAGATTGGCTAATTGATGTGGTCAGTGAAAGACACTGTCTGATTCACAAACTTATACATAAAGTTATATCTTGTACATGTCAAGGTTTAGAACATCAACTAAAATCTTCAAAATGTCCACCAAGTAGCATATCATAGCTATGGTACTTGCCTTGTCAAATTACTTCTAATTAAATCATTTACCATTTCAACTAATATATATGGAGAGTAAAATGACTTATTTAAAAAGTATTAACATTTTCACCCTAGAATAGATTTGATATTTGATGCCAAAGAACTTTAAATAAGCAATGGCACCTACCTTGAAAAATGGTCATCATGTTTGTTACACATCAAATGTCAGCTGAATATGTGGACAACAAAATGATTAATATACAATTAATAATACACAGGAAAAATATTGTCACCCCCAGAATTGGTTTGGCCTGTAACAGCAAAAAATTTCTAATAGCAATGGCAGCCATCTTCAAAATAACATGCACCTTGAATATTGACAACACTGTATTTATTGTTTTCACTGTTACATCTCGATATTCCGAAGGTTTGTTATTTTGAAGGCTCTTTATTCCTAAGATTTGTTATTTCAAAAATTCATTGTTCTGAATTTCATTTTCGGATTGACCAATCTTTGGAATAATGAACCTTTGGAATAACGCCACAGATTTTCGGATTAACGAACCCTTTTTCATTTTCGGATTAGTGAACCTGCAGGTATAGAGAATTTGCGTGTTTCGAATTAACGAACGTTCGGAATAACGGACCTTCGGAAAAACGAACAGTGCTTGTTTCACAGGTCACAATTCATTTGTGGACAATAATTATATTGATATACGATTTATAACACAAAGGGGAAGCATTGCCACTGCTAAAATGGATTAAATTTACAATAACAAATAAACTTCAAATAAGCGATTGCAGCCAATTTCAGAATAATCACCATTTTATAACAGGGGCAAATAAGAGATATTATGTGAGCACTATAATGAGTTACGCATGATTTGTTATGCAAAAGATATTCCAACCACTTGAATTGACTAATTTCCACCATCAGATAATTTAAATATAATTACATAGAGGCCATCTTGAGCACAATTGCAGTGTGTGTTATCAGTGTAATCTGAAATGGCCCCTTACCTGCTAAAGGTAATTAATACCCTGTTCCAAAACCTCAGACTCCTATGAGAAAAAACAAAAGGTGAAAAGATTTTCATAGACGTATAATCTGACCTTAATAGCTTAAAGGGATGGTACAGTATTGGTGAAGATGAGAATTGGGCTTTTAACCTTTTGTGAGATACCAAAATCACACTTATGAAATACAACTGTAGTACAGGTCATGCCATTTTAAGAGGAATTATAAATTTATTTGATGAGAAACAGGTTTGGAATGACGGAAACACCAAAAAACAAAGTAAAGCAAACGATTGAAATAAAAGGTGGGTCACACACTTTATCAAAATCGCTCTGATTTTTATATCACAGCCATTACAAAAACCAATTTTCATCAAATAAATATCAATTCCTTGTGCAATTACATGCTTTTCAATATTTCATTACAGATTTCTCATTATGGTTATCCCACCAAAAAAATGTTAGAAACCTGAATTTAGTCTAAACCAAAACTGTACAAACCTTTTAAATGTTTCACTTTGATAGGAGGAAAAAAATGTGTGTTACCATGGCGATGCTGTTATCTGATAGTAACACAAAAATGTTTTGTCTATTCCTATAGATCGTACATACCTGTACTAGATTTGAGCATAACTGCTTGAATGCTGTGCATGAAAATACGTTTCACGGTTTTGACAAAACTATGTTTATCATGACATCACTTCGTCTGCTGGACACAAAAACAAGGTCTTATATCTATACTTTAGTGCAATAATATACAGAAAATTTGAATTCAATAGTGACAAAATTGTGAAAGTAACCCACTCTACGATATTTTCAAGAAAATGTGCAGTAACCCTGGCAACACTTTGATGGATAAAATCACAAAACAATGTCTTGGATAACTACACCTTAGATCATAACATATACCATATCTTAAAGGTTTGATAAAATTTGTGGTTACTTTGGCAAATGCTTGTCTGGCACACACAAAAATCAGATCTTGTACATTTATACCTCAATGCCGTAATGTCCACAAAATTTCATCTGAAAGGCTTCAAAATCGTGGAAACAACTTACTCCACAAGATTACCAAGAAAATATGTAGCAACCATGATAATGCTTTTTTGAGTACAAATAGAAAGGGTGTGTCCATATCTACACCTATACATAATTATATCTGCCTAACATAAAAAAAAAAAAAAAAAAAAAATTGCTAATATATAACCCTGCCGTGGTAGTTGTTCACTCCACAACTTTTCAGAAAATTGTATTATCCATGGCAACACTCTCTGCTACGAACACAAAGAACATGTCTTGCACATTTAGATTTCAATGTCACAGTACCCTAAGTTTTGTCTAAATAAACCTCAAAATTGTAAGAGTTCATGATGCAACTTTGGCATCACATCCCTGGACCAACTATATGCTGATTCCTATATACCACCTTTTATATTTTGTGTATGCGTGGGTATAAAAGTCTCCATAGAGATGTAGTCTGTATTGTAGACTAAATTCCACAATTGTTTTTCTTTAATTCTAATAAATTTCCTATATTGAGTACTACACGTGATATGTTCATAAGTACATTAAAATGTACATGAAATAAATACAAATTCTCTTCTCAGGTGATGGGGTGGAATGCCTGCTAGCCAAGGGAGCTTTTGGGTAGGTGTTGATTTCAGGCAGCCTGTGATGGTGAAAAGAGCAGAAATGAGTTGGGTGCCACCTTCTTAGTACAGTATGGCACCTATGCCCTTAGGCAGAGACACAGTATTCAGCTGAAGCATAGACAAGGGTGAAAGCAGTGGACGTTAAGTGGTAAAAGCATCTCCCAGTAGGTTGAGTAGTCTGCGCAGAAGGTGGACACTAGCATATTCTTTCCCAGCTACATTCAGGGCATGGTGACAGAAGGTGAGCGAGAGTGTCTTGTATGCCATGCATTTTCATGTAGGGTTGAAAGTCATCTACACAGAAGAGATACAAGCAGTAGATCTGACCACAGATGGTCTGATTCACTTGGGCCTTCAATCACTTGACTCCTAGTCCCTGAATCAGAGAATACTGCAGAGCTGGCATGTTCTCTCTATTGAGCAAGGCCTGGCAAGAAAAAAAGAAAAGAAAAAGAAATTAAGACTTACTGTTACCAATGCTGGAAATTCCTCTTTCAATATCGTTCAAATATAAGCATAAATATGGTATTTGGTGTGTACTGGGTGAAAAGTAAACATATATCACTGTGATAACTGTTAATGATATGGACTTTTAACTACAAAAGGCTTTCTTGTGTATATTTCACACGCACTGGTTTGAATTCACAAAGGTAGTGCAATTGATATCATGCTTGAAACCATGAACAATTTGTATCTAGAGCGCCAAGTGCCACATAGTCTTCTGATATCTGTATTAAAAGAGGAATGTTCTTATGCATTTTAATTTCATGAATTTTATTTTTTGTATATGAATTGAACACCACTGGCAATTAGCGAAAATTTCATGCCAAAAAAAAAAAATGCCATCAGCTCCAATTCATGAAAATTTTGTGCATGTTCAGGGTCATTTAAACATGTTCATTACCTGGTTTCCCTTGGTTTTCCTCTTCTCATCACAGACAGACCAGTTTCCACATATGGGGGCACAAGCCTTGTACCCCCCTGCCTAGCTTTGCTACTGCTCTTGACATTTATCACATGATCAAAAGAAAAACCTTTTCTTTAGCATTCAACTTTCTGCATTAATATATATAGTGTATTTCGACAAATGACCTATTTACAAAACCTAGTTCCTATAGTAAACACAATAATCTTCTACGCTATGTTTTATTGCTGTTCTATGTCTGTTCTTTGTTTTACTTAAATTCCACATCTGTTCTATTTCATTTTAATTCTGTTCTACAATGTAATGATTGTATGCAGCAATGATCACATTTTTGAGCTTTAATGAAACTGTCATTAGCAATTAGTTTGAAACGAAATTGGTAAATCTCATCTAGTATCTACATCAACTGCCACTTAATATCTTATCTAATAGCACTATTGCCAAAATTAACTTACAGCCAGGATTAGTCTATCAGTAAATAATTCCTGAATAATACAATACTAAACTTTTCATTTCACACTGTCATGCATTATACTATTTCTTTCAACAAACTGTCAAAGATCATCTCTTTTGTCATAAGTTTTGTAATGTCAGTTTTTTCTGTAGTAATGTTATTTTTGATGTAATTTTGTTTCATATTCACAAGCACGATCTTTTCAGTGGATCTCTCCATGCTTTGCATATTTTGATCATTGCATTTTTTTTGTACTTCAACCACTTCGGTATCAACTATAATGTATCACTATTACTAAGAGTCTTTTTTTATCGTCGTAAACTCTCTCCTACATTTGTAATAACACTATTTTCTTTACCTAATTTGGTATCGTAAAAAGAAATATGACAAATGAAAATAAATGTTAATTGATTTGAGAATATACATCATTACTTTGCACAAACATACGATGGCACTTATCAAAACTGTATTCTAATAGCTTCATGGTAACTGTAATAAAGGGGAATAACTTCAACATGAAGTGTATCGATACCTGTGCTATATACATGATCAATCAATGTATCACCTTCTGTTGTAGCATCAAGTACATGTTGTTGATATCCAGAAGAACACATTAATTTATGCACAAATGAATCACTTGAATTTTGTCTGAGATTTTCATTGAAGTCACCAATAACTATGCATTTTGTGCTTCTTTGCTGCAATTCTATAAGTAACCTCTTTAATTTCTTACAAAATTGTTTCTTGTCATATCTAGGTGGTCTATATATCACTGAAATGAGACATGAAGGACAAGTTACAGCAAATGTAATATATTCTAGATTATTGACATGTAAATTCAGCCTACTAATAGATTTGATTTTACTATACACTGCAACACCACCATGTGCTTGACTTTTCAGTACAGAGAGTAAACGACTTTCATCAGAATAAGACTTTGACCGAGGCTGATTGTACATTTTAAACTGATCTAAATTCACATCAAAAATGTCATCATTAAGCCAAGTTTCAGTTAAACAAATAATATCAGAATTTTTGAATAGGAAATTTGATTGGATATCTTTAAAATGTGCTTTAAGACCTTGAATGTTATGTAACATTATACTCATTGTTGCAATGGATACATCATTGTCAATGTGCATTTCATCAACAAATGTTGGCATGTTCTCTATACTTTCTTTAACAGCTGGATTGCAATACACAACTTTTGGGTCAAAATCTTCAATTGTTAGTCCACATAATGATGTGACACGGCTCAGAGCTACATATGCTTGCCCAGGCAAAAAAATATTTTTCAGAGAAACAACAGCTTTTTCCACCGTCATGCCTTGTACTTTATGTATTGTGCATGCGTATGCTAATTTCAAGGGAAATTGTTTCCTTGTATATTTTTTTCCAATTGATTCCTGTTGCATTTCTATTGACTGACTTCCTACTTTTTCATTGTCAAATTTTACCACCATACTTGTAGGTCTTGCATTTTCATTTCCTTTTACTATGTCAGTTACAGTGCCAATGCAGCCATTTGATAAGCCTTTGGTAACATTCACATTTTTGGTAAGCATTACTCTAGAATTTTCAGCAATCCAAAGATATGCTGGCAAGGAAGCTTTAGTACATCTCCGTGGTTTGTCACATCTTTTGTTTTTACCCTCATTATCGAGTTCAGAATCTTCTGCATCAATACATATGATATTTGTGCATTTCTTGTGAAGCATTATTTTATTCCAGTCATTTACTTGTTTGTTTGAAGAATATATATGCAATGCATCCTCACATTGTTCTCCAGTTTGACATGATTGAAGAACCGCTACATCATCACTGGATAATACATCTGTCTTTCCTTTTATCCTTAATTTATTCAAAAGAACAGCAAACTTTGCATCATCCTTTTGTCTCATTATTTCATTCAAGTTAATTACAGAAAAGTTGTCTGTCCATAAAGAACTTTGCAGTGTATCTTTATACAAAGGAATACCTTTTACTGGGGGTAACTGATAGAAATCTCCAACTGCAATAACTGAAACTTTTCCAAATGGAGTATCACCACGTGTCTGCTTTATTTGCCTTAAACGTCCATGTATATACCACAACAGCTTCTGATCAACCATGGATATTTCATCAATTAGTAGTATTTGTAGTTGACCCAGGTGATTACGTAAATGACTTATCTTTTCTTCTCCAAGGGGTTGGTAAGGTAGTGTAGCAGAAATGGGTATGGACAGAGCATTATGGATAGTACTACCACCAATGTTATGAGCTGCAATTCCAGTTGGAGCTACTTTCATAATTGAAATATCATCTGGATTATGCATCATTCTGCTAAGAATTCTTGTCCCTTCATTACATATGCATTTCACTAAATGACTTTTCCCTGTTCCAGCACCACCTGTGACAAATATCTGAAATGTTGCAGGTTCATTTCCATTAACTCTGTCAAGACACCATTGACGTATTTTGTAGAACACTTTTTGCTGCTTGCTATTTAAAGTTCTTAATAAGACATTACTGTCTTCTCTTGAAATACTACATGATCGAAATTCTATGCCATATGACTCTTTTTCCTGAGATTTGGTCTCAAGATCTGGGATTCTAAACTCATTGCCAGCACTTTCAACTTCTTCATGATTTCTAGCTGTTTCATGTCTTTCAATTTCTGTTTCTGGACAGAGTAAACCCCATGCATCTTCTTGCGGACCAAATTTCTCAAGATATTCTTGTGCTTGATCAATTATATCAGCATTTTTTTCAAACTGCCTGAGATTTTCATTGACAATACTTTTGACACTTTCCAGGTTCTTTTTATACATTCGTACAGATCCAGTTTGGTAAAATTCCTGATATGTCAAAAATTGATTAGGTTTTAACTGTTTATCTGTGCGAAATGGCAAATACAGTTGCAATATACTCTGGTAATAATTTTCTGGGGTTACAGTTGGTGAAAAACGAGGAAATCTCACTACAGCATCATTTGTTCTTGTTCGTTTTTGCACATAGCCCAGCTGATCTCGCAATTTGAACACATTCTGTTTCTGTTTCTTACCCTTCATATCAGATTCACTGAGTAGTCTGTACTTTGAACAAAATGTGGCTAAACACATATTTTCAAATTCAAAACCATCAGGTCGGGCTTTATATTTGTCAATTCTGTTTGGCATCCATGGACTCCTATCATCATCCTCTCGTCTGCTTTGGATAACACTCAATGGTAAACTCATTCTCACAGGGTTTGGTCCAACTGGTATAAACTCTACTTTTCTTGAGCATTCTTTCAGTCTCAGGCTACAAACACGATATACACTTTCTTGCGCTGAAACTTCACGGTTTTGCATATACACATGTCCTATTTCTTTCATACTTTTTCGAGCATCTTCATTGCCCTCTTTCATTTCACTTTCTGCATTTTTCAAGAGCAAACCCATTTCTCTTTCTGCTTTTGACATGTATGACACAACATAAACAATGCAGGCATATTCATTTGTTATATACTGCAAATCCATATTAGCATTCCAAGCTCTGAGTAAGAATGGGTTGTATTGATTCACCCATATATCTTTTGGATCTCTTTTTATGATAATATCTTCTTTTGCAGCTACAACATTGTAGGCATTTTCAAATTCTCTTTGACATATGCCAAGAACTTCAAAGAGCTGTCTAGCATTATCATATGTTTGTTCCATACATGATGAATTCTTTAGTGTAGACAGAATATCTTGAGCTTCATCTGTAACTTCCGGATTATCAACAGGCTTCACAACAAATGTTTTCTCAGAAGGTGGTCTTGGAAAATTAAATCTACAGGTAGTTCCCTTTTTCTTGCATGATTTTGAATGTTTCTTTGAATGAAGCTGAACATTCTTCACTATTTCACATAGTTCCTCATCTTCATCCTCACATGGAATATTGCATGAAATATACTTATCAATAAAATCTATGACATTTTCATCTTTGTCAATACCCAAGTTAGGTGCATTCTCAACCCAAAATAAACAGTGTGTGTGTGGAGACCCTCTCTGTTGAAATTCAATTCTGTAAAAATAGTCAATTATTTTGCCAATAGGTTCTGCTGGAGAAAGAATCACTTTGTTCAAAAAAGCATGGAAGCGCTTATCAAACATACGAGCTACTGTCACTGGATTTGACCTTAATAAACTACACTTATCTGTCCAATCTAGATCATTTGCTTTTCTTCTATCACCTTGTTGATTTAGTAATGTATTAATAACTTCAGGCCATCTCATATCAGCTGCGGAAAATGACGCAAACCATGTAGGCTTTCCAAGTTGTCTAACCATTGCTAATACATCTTTCTGTGTAGATTGCCAGTATGGAGGTGTTCCCCGTATTTGTTTCAGAAATTTGTATCCTCTATTTGAATCCAGTATCTCACGAAGTTTTTTTGCATCTTTTAGATCTGAACATTGCATCGGTATGGGATTATCTATTTCCTCTGAGCTTTTCCTAAGAGCTATAGAAACATTAGAAAGTATTTGTTGCAGTTCATAAATACACTGAGCATAAAAGATATATTCTGTATTTTTTGCAAATCTGTTGTCTACATGCATCAACCGATTATGTAAATAACGACCAAGTGTTACTTCAGTGTACCTGGTATCATGGAATGTTGGCTGGCCTGTTGGAAATAGAGTAGGAAAACATTTTGCCTCATTACTGTTATCCATCAAAAGCGATACAGGACTATTCTTTTCACAAGGTGCACAACATATAATATCATCAAAAAACTGGTCAAGCACTTCTTGCCTCATATCAACCTTCTGTAAACATGTGTCCAACTGAATGCCTTGTAAATGTCCATGTTGATCATCCTTTATATCATCGTCATCATCATTAGTTTCACTTGAATCCAATGGTTTAACACAAACTGCCTGACTATTTTTTTCTGATAAATCAGAGCTCCATTCATTATCTATGGCAATATCAGAATACCACTTATTATTTTTCTTCAAATATTCCAATGCAGCTAACACATTCTTCTTCTTGACATATTGATATTCATAATATCCTTTATATGACAGTTTCCTCTTCAGTTTCACGCGAATGAATTGATCATCAGTCTGTGGCCTAGGCAACATCTTTACAGTTTCATCTGTGCGTGAAGGTACACAAACTGTTGGGCCATGTACTCCATACTGTCCTCCTTTTGGCAGGTTCAAAATTTTCATAAATGGAATGTTTAGTGCGATTAAATGTGTTTCCAACTGATTCAAATTTTCAAATTCTGCAGGTACAGCATATAATTGTAAGTTATTTTGGCTAGCTTCAGCAGGCATATTACCAGCTAATAAGTTCCTGTGGCAAGTGTAACAAATCCATAAAAAATGTCTTGGTGACTTTACTATTTCACAGTCAACATCACAGTCATCACTGCATGTATGCAAATACTCCTCTTTTAAGCATGTTGGGTCGTTATATTTTGCTTTTGTGCATTTCAATACTTGATTATTGAATAATAACTTCAAACATACACAACATACATATTCAGGGCCATGTGAAACAATTTCCCTAAATCTTTTCAAAACATGATCACAATTTCTCATATTCATTTTCTCTCGCTTTTTTCGTTTAACGTTTCTCATTGCAACTTGCTGTCTGTACACAGAATTTGTCTTGTACTTAATATTAGCAACTTTTCTCATAATTCTCTTATATCTTTCCCTGAAAATAATATTGTTTTGATAATTAGCTTTCTTCATTTCCTTAAGCCTCTCTCTCAAAAAAGCATTGTTTTGATATCTAGCTTTCCTCAATTTCTTAAGCCTCTCTCTGAATGAAGCATTGTTTTGATATCTAGCTTTCATCAATTCCTTAAGCCTTTCTCTCAATAAAGGACTGTTTTGATATCTAGCTTTCATCAGTACCTTAAACCTTTGTCTGAAAGAAGCATCACTGTGATATTTAGCTCTCCTCAGTTTCTTAAGCCTTTCTCTCAAAAGAACATTGCTTCTATATATGGCTTTTCTTATTTTTTTCAGCCTTTCTCTGAATGAGGCATTGTTTTGATATCTAGCTTTCATCTTTGTTCTCATCCTTTTCTTCACATTTTCTCTGTATGTGAGATCCAAAGAGTACTTGTCTTTTTGTCTACTCTTAGTTTTGTTTTTCTTTTCTACTCTGTAAGGTATATCTGTTTCATATTTCACTTTCTCTGCAGCTGCCTTTTTAAGATTACGGAATTCAAAACACTGATCATCTGAAAAAACGTCTATTTCAAACTGCTTTTGTTCTTCTTTTTTCTTATTTCTTTGTGCTCTCATTCTGTCTCTATTTTTTTGTCTGGTAACATTAGCATTACTTTTTTTCCTTTGTTTTTTCCTTTTTGTAGTTTGCATAGCAGTTTCCATGTCTTTAGATTTTTCAGTGTGCCTACTCATTTTTGCTACTGGTTCCATGTCGTCCTCTACACCTTGTAATACTTCATTATTCAGTACATTGATTTGCCAATCACTAACAGGTATTGTGGCTTTCCCCCTTCTTGTGGTTTTTGTAATAGCAGGTGTTTCCATATTAGTAATATTTTGTGATCCTGAAAACCTTTGACATAAACTTGATGTTTGGATCCCTGGGCACACGGATTCAACAACATCATAATGGTTGCCATTTGTGTGTTGCAAGTAAATACCTCTTTGTGATGTAACAATTCCAAACAGAAGTTTGCTCGCACCAAATACTTTCCATTTAGAACCAATATCATCATATATATAAATATCAGTATCTAGTATATTTGATAAGGCCATTATTTCCAGTTCTGTAGCCCATATGCCATTGTCGAATACTCGTTCCTTTGCAATGTATTTTGCGATATCTGTGTATCCTGGTCTCAAAAGGCTTACATAATCTCCCTTGTTTTGTAAAATATGATTAACTGTTGCTTTTCGAACATCACGGTGTGAATCTTCCTTGCCACATGTCACATATGATATAGCTCTGTAAAAACAATTCCCATCACCAGTAATTCTATAGATGGTCAATGGTTGTGACAGAATAGTGAAATCATCGTTTTCCACGATATCTTTTATCATATCAGCACTGCCACATTTGTCATTAACTTTTATACCTAATTTGCAACAAAACTTTTCTCTATCAGATTTAATCACAGGGTTGTACTTGAGATTAATACTTTCTATTTCACCCACTTGTTCCACCTCAGATGCATCAATATCGACATCTACTATCTGTTCATGTGTGCTTTGTAATGGGATTTGCGTCTCTTCCAGGTTTGATGCCATAGTTTGTTTTGATGTTATTTTCCTCATTGGAACACTGCATTTTTTTAATGTTTGAGTCTTAGTAATCTTAAATGATAAATCATGACTTTCCTTCTTGTTTTCTACACTTCTACCTAAATTCACATGAAATACAGGTAATTTTTCATCCAAAGTACTAGATTGAACAGTAGTTACACTTTCCACTGCGTCAAAGTGATTGCCTCCAGTGAACAGAATATATATACCTCTCTCAGTTGTTACTTTGTTGTAGTACCCAGGTTTCCTTGCAGACAGTATTTCCCAATTTTTGGTTCGATCATCATACACATATATATCATGGTCCAACATATGTGCCATTGAACTAATATCAGTGTGACCAGCCCATGTTCCTAAATCCATCAATTTCTCTTTAAAAACAAAGTCCCTGACACTCTCATATTTCATTGTGTCTATTACATTTTTAAATAAATTGCCTGTTTCCAGTAAATGTGTCACATTGGATTTCCTGAGCATGAAATGGTTTCCTTCACTGCCAGTAACTACATAAGCAATACTTCTGTAAAAGCAGTTGCCATCACCTATAACTCTCTTGATACTTACAGGTTTCCCAATATACAAACTTTCATTTCTATCCTCCATTGCTTCATTGGCAGTACCACTGTAACTCAAATTCAATTTATTGCACAAAGACTGCTTGTCTACGTACGTAATCGGCACAAATTTGAAATTCTGATCTCTTCTTTCTGTTGTCTTCTCAACTGAAACAAATTCAATTTCATTCTCATTTCCATAGTCATCACTGTTTACATTTACTCTGTTTTTCTTTGTGTCATGTTGAGTCTTACAACTATCGCTGCTAATTCCTTTAATATGATCACAATGTTCTGAAATGTTGCTATTTTGATCATTTGTATTCCTACATGCAGTATTTACTGAGTTTGATCTCTTGGAGCCACTAGTTGTCGATGCATTTTTCTTAGAATTGGATTCTAATGCCAGACCAGTCAGTTCAAACTGAGTAGTACGTAAATCACATGCCATTGATTTTGCCAAATTCAAACAGTGTACCTGTATTCCTTGCCATGATGAAATGCTAAGCAAGACACTGCATCCATCTTGTACCAAGTATCCATCATGACTTCTGGAATGAGAATCAAATACATAATAACCATTGTGATGTCTAATGATTGCAAATGTACTCTCAGCAAAATTCATAAGACATGCATCATATCTGCACAGTTCTTGTTCTAATGCTTGGCTCAATGACAAAGCTCCAAAATTTGACAAGTTGTTTTGATTTCCATCCAACACTCCATATTTTGATTCAGCATAGGTTATTTGAAACTTTTCATCCAGAATATGAAGTTCCTTGGGTAATTCATCTATCATTACAAGCTCTTCATTCAGTGGTGAATCCTTCTTTATGTAATAATACAACTCATTCCCAAGTGTCAGAATCTGATCAAGATCACGAGGTCTCATTTTGATTCCATTCTTTGTTTGGGTGTACAGAATTGCCACAAGGGAATTACATGCACATTGTTTGCCAGCAGTATAACCAAATCGTTGATCACCTTGATTAAAATTTCCTTGTGCAATTGTTCTGGTCATAGCATATGTTTGCCTTCTACCACATTCAGAACTTGAGAGTGAAACAGACTTAGTTGTACAGACACGTTCTTCAGTCTCTGAATCACTTGCAGCTGGTTCATCATCTAATACATGTACTGTCGATTTCTGTACATCATATGTATTATGGTAGTCAGCACTTTTTGTACAATCATCATTCATTACTGTGCAGTCAGATGGATTAGTGGTTATTTCACGTTGAGGCAGGAATATTGATTCATTGCGAACTTGAACACACGTGTTATGAATAGGTGGAACAGGTCTGTGACAGGGAGAGTGAACACTTACATTTGTACTCAAATTCACATGGAACAATTCCTTCACTGGTATTTGTCTGTCACTTTCAACATCTTTTGTTTCACTGTAACATGGGTTCAGTTCATGCACACTGTGCATTCTGTCAAATTTCACTTTGGACATATCATCCGACCCTGTTTTGTCTATACTTGTGGAATCACTGTTCTCATGGTCAGATGCTTCATTCTTACACAACTTTCCACTCTTTGCTACATGTTCTCCTTCAGGAATGTCAAGTTTGACCTTTCCATTATCACGCACCTGTGAGTCAGCATTTTGTACTGGTAGCACACTTTGTCTGTTGATCTTCGTGAAACGACCTTTTTTTCTTGGTTGCCGTGCATTCCCACCTCCATAGAGCCTCTTCACATTCCAAATGTCTTTTTCAATGTCTGTGGAAGGGACAAAGGCACATGTAGTCTGATCACCATTCCGTACGAAACATTCATTAGTCATACTCGGAGTGCTTTTAGCCACATCAGCCCAACTTCTCTGTGTTTTTGCATAGATTTGCTCAGTGTATTTTGCCATAACATGAGGTGACTGAACACACTTCGAATATACATTCAATACAGATTCAGTATATACCTGCAGACTATCATCTCGTTCTGTGCCCAAGTTTGCATTCACATTTCGCTTCACAACTTTACCAGGTTCTTTTTGCCTTCTTTCTACTTTTGATTTCTTGCCTTTGCTGGTCTTGGCTCTTTTCTGTTTTTCAAGATAGTAGGCTTTCATTGCTTTGCCAATGTAGGTCACACCAGGTTGGAGAGGCACACCATTTACTGATCTCACTGAGCTCTTGTTAATGGTCTTGGTCTTGGGATTGTCAGTCATTGTTTGAGATGTTGTCATTTTTGTTTTCCTCGATTTCACAGTTGTCCAACCATCATCAACTGCAGTTTCTAATGGCTGAAATTGGCTCTCGGTCAGATTTGTCCTGAATGTCGAATCCGATTCATTTCTCTCACAATCTGCTCTTTTCTGCACACACACATTTGTCATTTTTGAAATTCCAAGTTTGTCCTTTCTTTTCACATACCTCTTTTTCAGTCTCTTGGTTGGTTTCCTTCTCTGGTTGTTCTTGCATGATGAATGTGAAACATCAATACCAAAATCTTCATCACCAAGGTCTTCGAGAAGCTCATATCTATTGAAATGATAGGGAATGCCAATTTTGTCAAAGATGCGATGAGCAATATTATTGCTTCCACATGCTGAGCATATCCAAATCAGCCTTGCATTACACAGTTTAGCCTCAGAAATGGTTCCTGTACACATCACATGAAACTGCTTGCCACAATCCTCACATGGTACTTTGCTTTCATTTTCATTGATCACATTGCAACATACATCACATTCACTGACCTCTAGATTTCTCAAGTCACAACTATGGAGGATATCTAGGATATCACCAATAACATTCTTGAATTCACTTGCTTCCATTGTCAAACTACAGGGCTTCGAATCTTTGAAAGCAGGTACCTATTACCAAATAAATGTATATCAATCAACTGTTCATTCAATATAAATTCCTTAAATCACTACACTTATATATGAATCACGTCTACTCCACTATAGTATTGCGATTGATATCAAAATTGTCAAATTGTATTGCCTTGAAAGTTGTACTAATATATGTGTACTGTATTTCACTGTACAAAGTACTTGTAATTCGAATCACGCTGTGATCCCAATCCTTATATATTTCTACCAACAGGTGGTGCTTTTTGTCTACCAAAAAAATTATTTGTGCAATGTGTGTGTTGTTTAATTTGTTTCTATCAACAGGTGGCGCTTTTTGTCTACCAAGAAAAATTATTTGTGCAATGTGTAGTATTAATATATCATTATTATATTATAGATTACATACACTCACTCCTTTGCTTTTAATATCTTTGTGTACACTGATATTGCTACCAGAAGACTTGTGATTGTCTTTGTGTTTTTTCTACAGCAAGACCTTCAATATACGATGCTTTACTTGGTGTTAGGTTGCATACAAGATTAAATATGAACGTCACTGCAATTCTGTATGGCCTTTTTTCTCAAAAAAAAGATAGTTCTCTTTATGTTTGTATTGCCAACAGTGTTTCCTTTCCCGCAGGCACACTTTATCTGAACATTAGATTCCCTTCCACTTTTTGTGGCATGAAAATACTTTCAAATTAATTCTGAAGTCAGATGTCAGATTTTCACCTTATTTTCTCACGTTACCTGATCAGTGATATTCAGATGTCAGATTTGACTCTTCTCTCCCTTATTTCTTTAATGAAGGTCACACAAGTTTACGAGATCACTGGATTCAATTTCAACAGCTACAGGGAACTCACTTACCAATCACTTCTTGATCACTTCTTTTCTCCTTTACTTCAATGTATTTATGTTTTATCAATCAAATGATGTTCACTTCAATTCCTACTTTATAGAAAAGCTTTGCCAATCTCCTTTTACGATATCTGCCTACAGGAATTTCGGCTTAGATTATCTGATTTTTAATTGGAGCAGACTATGCCTTTATCTTGAGATTATGCTCTTTGCAATATAGGTTTGTCTTTTACCAATTATGCTTTTGTCTTTATTGCACAATAATCAATCTTCTTTATGTGTTTCTCTCAAGATAGCGCTTTTGGCAATAAAGATTTCTATTTCACCAATTATTCTTTGTATTCACCAACGATTATTTTAAGCTTGTGCATAAAAGAAACTGTAATGTTTCTGCCTTGAGATGGCTCCCTTTGCAATAAAAGTATGTCTTTCACTAATTGTGCTTTTGTATTCACGGGTCAATAATTCTAAATAAACATTGAAGGCGAAGTATTATTGTCTTTTCCTTCAAAATTTACTGTGCAACTACAATGCTTTTGTCTGAAGATGGCACTCTTCAATTACACTTTTTTTTTTAACCCTATTGACAATTAACTAAAATTCCTGACTCAAGATCGTATTTTTCAAATCGTTATATTTTTACTTCAAATTTTGAGTATACTTCTTGCCTAACCTTACAGAATTGTTTCTCACACTTCTGGCAATTCCTTCAAAATTTCAACTCCTAGCTATTACTCTTGTCAACTATAACTGAATTATTTGCTGCAATTTTCAATGCAAAATATTTCAAATATCAAATAATCCTTGAAGGTGCAATATTGTTGTCTACCCCTGTAACTTTTACCACAAAATTAAAATACTGTTGTCTCAAGATGGCGCTCTTCAATTATATAGTATATACATCTAATTCTTTCAGGTTCTTTCAAATTCTCTGAAGTTACTTCAAATTTCTGACTCTCTTTGATTCTGATTCTGACTCTTTCAAATTCTTTCAAAAATTTTCAAATTCTTTCAAGTTTTTTCAATATCTTTCAAGTTTTTTCAATGTCCTTCAATCTATCTGTCAAAGTTTTGCTTGACTCACCAACTAGCTTCAATGCTAGGGCTATTGTGTTGAGCTGCCAACAAATAGAATGTTTGATTCTGATTTTCTTTGATTCTAATTCGGATTTTCTTTAATTCTGATTCTGACTCTCTTTGATTCTGATTCTGATTCTAACTCTCTGATTCAGTTTTTCTTTGATTCTGATTGACTCTTTTTGATTCTGATTCTCTTTGATTCTGATTTACTCTTTGATTCTGATTCTCTCTTGCTGTTTCCCACAATTCTTCTTGACTCACCAACTAGCTTCAGAGTGCTAGAGGCTTGTCGTGAGTTGCCAAAAAACAGACTTTCTCTTGCTATCTACCACAACTCTTCTTGACTCACCAACTAGCTTCAATGCTAGAGGCTTATTGTCGTGAGTTGCTAATAAACAGACTTTCTCTTGCTGTCTACCACAACTCTTCTTGACTCACCAACTAGCTTCAATGCTAGAGGATTATTGTCGTGAGTTGCCAATAAACAGACTTTATGATGAGATTCTGGATGAAGTTTCAAATGAAAGCTTTCCTCAAAGACTCAAGATTTTGAGTTTTGAAGGTGAAAGTGAAATGGTATGAGATGGTATGGAAAATGAAAATGATTGAACAGATGACATGTACTCAAAACGACAAACACGTGTACAAACACACCTTAACAATAACAAACACAAACAGGAATCTCCTTCCACAGCAACCGGTACCTGCCAAAATAAATCACAAAAGAAAATGGTATTTGCAACAAAATTCTACAAAATGTTCAAAAAAAAAAAAATTGGAAATTTGTAAGACAATTGTTTTCTTACAAGACCACTAACTATATCTTTCTAAACTTGCATGTTTAAAGGAGATGCTAGTAACTGACCAGTGAAATTCTGAAACAAAAAAAAAGTATCATTTCTAAAATGTGCAAATATGCAATATGCATATAAATTGGGCAAACATTATTGTTTCAAAAATATAAAAATAATCAATACATACATGTAACATCGCAGTATGTTTGGTTCTGACACAGACTATCTGTAACAACTAACTTGACCAGCAAGGTTTCATAACACACGACTTATGGATTAAAAATTAACAGCCATTATACAAACACGCTGTACTAACATAACATTGAACCCTAAAAATTTGCTGACCCCCGTTTGTGACTTTTAGCGTTGTATAAAGAGCTTTAACTCTGCAAAAGGACACCTACCAGTAAGGTAATCCGGGAGCTCTCCTTGTAATTGTAACACTGTCTACAGCGACTACAGTTTATACTGTGGCGTGAGTGTTGTTCGCAGTTGCCACTCACAAGTAGGAAGAACTGAAAATGTAAAAGAGACGGACAAAACAACCTGAATATTTAATGAATATTAATAGAACATATGTAAACTGTGCTGTGAAATTCAAGTGTATTACCTATGCTGTGAAATTCACGTGAATGGAGAGGAGGGAGTGGCAATCACAAGGTATCCTTTTTAGCTGCGCGAAGAAAACGGAACGCACGCACTAAAATTACGCTATTTTAAAACAGAGATTCATAATCAACGAGACGGTCACGACATTCTAAACTGCAGTATTTATATGGCATATTTGAGGTAAGAATTACGTGAATTTCTGTTATATTTCTACAATAAACAAGCTACAGATCCTTTATTGGGTGACAATAGATGGTACCCCCAACCCTACTTTGTTTAGCTCAAAACTATGTGGGGCTGCATATTGCATTGCCATTGGAAAGTAAATTACATATCTTCAATTGCATCTCATGATTAAACACCAATGATACTTCCGACACTCTGTATGACAAAATAAGTCCCAAAACAAGTACACCGCCTTCCCTGTATGCCCCCTAAAAAAGAGAAAAAAGACATGAAAGGGAAACAGAAATCACTACTATTTCAATACTACTACTAACATTATTTAGTAATAAAACCATGCTAGTAATACTATAGCACTACTATACACGGCCCAGTCGTGGTACATATAGGCAGGCACGTATTCCCACAGCGAATTTACAGCATCTGTTCGATCGAGCTAGTGTTTATAATAATAGACAGTTGTTCTATAGTGATGATCACATAATATACGCCCTCTATCGGTCTCTTAGTTACCTAAGATGACGTCTGTATTTTACTGGGAGCCTACCGAGTACTGTACTCTGTATTTACACGCAATCGCGAGAGTACAAAGCTCTTTTGGTCTTACATTGCCCTAATGTCAACTCTTACCGTAACTTATTAGAACTTAAGCTTCCTAATAATTCTACAACAAATCATGATATGGCTGTCACCATGCCCATTCAGGTAACATGGTCTAACGTTACAATCTACGAAGCCCGGCCTTGCTCATGATCATGCTCTACTAAACGCTCGAAAGTAAATTTATACCTGTACGCACTACAACGTACTACTACTTAGCTGCTGCGTTGGACGCCTGTGCTGCGTGCATAAAGGTGGGGTTAGATAAGCCTACTACATCACGACTATACACATGAAATGTAGTTCTTTCAACTTCTACAAATCATCGCCATGTCTTTGTTTAGGCATGCCTGTGTCTACATACCTAACTGTTATTGGTGAACCAAATCGTCAGTGTCAGGCAGAGGTCGTGTACAGACCACTCTTCAATTAGGAAATCAGACGTAGTGTCGTCATATAGAGCTTGAATGTTGTCAAAGACGTCGAGATGTCGTGAAAGACAGATCGCTAGTGACATGTACAAGAGCACGCAGCGTGCGCTTCGACTCTGCTGCGTCATCGGTAGGCCAGAGAGGTAGGCATGCACTAGGTAGGCGGTGCGCGCGTTGCTAGCGACCTAGTATCTTGCCATAGAATGCCCGAGAATTCATTGCCTTGCTTGTTCATAAAATTGTTCGTAAAGTTACGCACAACATTACAAACGCCCATACTGTGGCAAGCCGAGTGTATTTCCTAATCATTATTAATTTCAATTACGTTCAAATTTACACGTGTTAATACTACATGTACAAAGTGGTACAGTACCGGTAATCATTCTTTTGTACATGTATATTAATACACGTTTTTACCTAAAGGCATATTTTTGCATCAACGATGATAAAATATCGAAATACCAGTCTAACTTTGTTAAAATGTTCACACACACACGCACACACACACACACACACACAAAACATTTCCTCTAATTTATGTTCTTGGCATTCATAAAGATATCTTGGGTATGAAAATTAGGGTCAAAGGTCATAAACGTTTCATCCTGTATCTTGATGAAAACATGTCCTATCTTTCCATATTTTGCACAAGCAAAGACTATATTACTTTTTGCTCAGATGCCATCTTGGGTGTACAAACCCAGATAGCAAAGTAACTGGGTCCCGTATGGGTTTTACATGAGCCTTTGGGACCCATGTCCCATAAAAAAATCAGATGAGATTTATATGGACATGCCCACCTAGAACCCACATAATGAAACCATATAGGACCCATGTAGTATTCATACAAGCAGTTTGAGCCTTTTTTACAGATAATGCGTAGACTAAACACCATTAAGTGGGACCACAATGTGGGTAGATGCTCAGATCCCATTTTTCTCAATAATTATCAATATAATCACAGAAGATATCATAATTATGTAAATCATGAAATTTTGTTGAATCTTTTGTCTTAGAACCCTTCGAATGTGGATGGGGTAAGCACCAAAAAAAAAGAAAAAAAATCCGGGCCTATGACATAAAAACAAAAACAAGAACAAAAACAGGCCACTCCCTTGAAAACAATTTAGGGTGAAGTGGGATCAAGTCAAATATACTTCATTCTGTACCTTCGTTATAGTGTATACGGAATTTGGCACGGAAGATGGCAAGTCTGACTCGCTTTTCTAAATGAGATTACAAACATCACACGGCGAATGTCCAGAAACACAGATGAAACCTGTATGGTCTTGCCTATACCATATATGTTGCTGTATCTTCGTTATCTAGTGTATCAATACACAGAATTTGGTAATACACGCACCACTACACTGCAGCCTCTCCCAGCTTCAACACAGAGCCTATGGGACTACCAAACTGGTGCATGTAATAGTCTTGACGCAGATTCTTTTACGACCACCAAAGGTTTGTGCCTGCAAAATAGGGCAAACACGTAATTACACCTATGGGAGAGACGTTGAGTTAGGGTTAAAACAAAGGGTTAAAGTTAGAGTTAGGGTTAGGTTTAGATTACAGTTAAAATTAAAGATAGGGTTAAAGTTGGGATCAAGATTTGATGGTTAAAGGGATTGTATAGTACTGGTTGAGGTGAAGATTCATGTTTTGAACATTCCTAAGTGAGATAATGAAAAACCTCTTATGAAATATGAAAAAACATGCAATTCTAAGAAGGATTCAACGTTTATTTGATGAAAATTGGTTTTCAAATGGCTGAGATATCCCAAAAAGTGCTAATAATAAAAGGCGACATGCCACAACTTTATTAGGATCTCTTTGTTTCACCTTGTTTTTGGATATCGCAACCATTTCAAAACCGATTTTTCATCGAATAAACTTTTGATACCCCTTAGAACTGCATGATCTTTGACATTTCATAGAGTGGTTTCTGAATATCTCGCAAAACGTTAAAAGCTAAAATCTTCACCTCAACAAGAACTGTACACACCCTTTTAAGGTTAGCGTTAGAGTTAGGATAAAAAGCTTCAATCTATGCTGTTTAAAAAAAAAAAACATGCCGACGGGGACCCTTTTCCGGTGTCTTACCCTAACTCTGCCCCCCCCCCCTCCTCTACACCTCCTAGCCCATACCAACAACATGCACTTGTAACAAAATTTCCCCTCCTGAGCAACAATATACGAACTCAATACGAGACGCCCATTAACTAAAGTTATGTAATGACACATATTAGATTATTAATATTTTTATGCTTTTTGCAACTCCTATACTACGTGCCTTTTCACAAACTGTGCCTTTTTTACAAATGATATGTAACTTATTTGTCTTTTCCCTCTCTCCTCTTTTTTCTTCTATCTCTCTACTTCTTCTTCTCGTTCCCATCTCGATTATTTTCTTCATTCTTCTTCACTTAGCGTATGAATTCATCTCCGTATATCATTGCGTTCGTCTTTTTCTCTTCCTATTTTTTTTTTCTGAACCAAAAGTCACTTGTATATTTTCTGTAAATTCATCAATCTTATGTCTTTCTCACTCTCCTTTTCACTTCCATACCCCTTCTCTCTTTCTCCTCTACTTCTCTCTCTTCATGTTTCCCTTTCTTTGCTTTGTTTTTTTTTCCACCATATATCACAATAAAAGGCTATTTATCGTATTTTTCTGTACATTTTTTCTTTTTATAAATCATCTTTCGCAAAACAGAAAGAACATTACCACATCCCTGCACAAAATAACCAATTTCGGTTATACCATCTTAGCTCTGCAAAGTACAATCAAAACTCATAAACTTATGTACTTCTTTCTGTATAAGTTATGAAATGGTATCCATGTGACTAAATCTTTCCAACACCTTAAAGGGATAGTACAGTATTGGTGGAATCTTAGATGATAATTGCGCTTTTAACTTTTTGCGAGATACCAAGAAAACACTTCTGAAATAGTGCAGAACATACCATTTAAAAAGGACTATACAGTACTGGTTGAAATAGGGATTCTTGTTTTGAACATTCCTAAGTGAGGTAATGAAAGACTCTTTTAAAAATATAAAAGAGCATGGAAATATGAGAAGGATTCAACATTTATTTCATGAAATTGGTTTTCAAAAAGCTAAGATATCCAAAAAAGTGCTAATAATAAAGGCGACATGCCAGAACTTTATTAGGATCTCTTTGTTTCACTGTACGGATTCTTTCTTCTTCTTCTTCTTTTCCTTATTTCTCCCCAAAAGTTGTGCATCGATTAGCTCAGAAAGTCGTCTTCCTATCAATTTCAAACTTATACCATACATGTATCGTCTCCCAAAGACGGCAATCGAACTAAAATCAAAGTGATCAGTCGACCGTGACGTCACTATGACGTCATTATATGAAAACACATTCTCAATCATGTCTAGTGAGAAAAAAAAAACCACCTTGATCTGAACATGGAGCTACCATGATAGCTCCATGATCTAAACAAAGCGATGACTTACCTCCCTGATCTGAGTTACAAACACCAGCTGCAACCAATCTCGCAGGTCTTGCATAACTTTGACGCATACGATCAACAGTGGTTGTTCTCACCCCGTTTTCACATTAGTCCCCGCGACACGGGCACAGCCACAAGAGATCTTATCTTTTTTACGACTGACCGTTCACATTGGTATTTCATCTGTCCCCGAGCTGTGTGGGGGCAATTTGGAGCTTGGAGAGAGCTCTGCCACTTGAATCCAGGCATAGCGCATGCGCACATTTGATGGCCACAGCTGGACGCAATCAATTGCGTCCCAAGGTCACTCTCCCCTCCAAATCTTGTCCCCGTACCCGACTTGCTTAGCGGGGACGAGGGGACAAGTCCCAGCGAGCGTTCACATTATAGTTTTGGAGGAGAAAGTCCCACAGCTCGGGACTTTCTCCTCGTCGCGGGGACCAATGTGAACGCGGGGTCAGTGGAGCGCTTTCCCACTTTTTTTCTGCTTGACAATAATGTCAAATCGAGCGTAAAATCCCAAGAAAATTGAACAAGACTGAAGAGATTACACTCGTTCACTTCCCACGTCCCTGATTTCCAGAACGACTTGAAATGGTGGAAATTTCAGTGCCTACTGTATAAACAGTTGATATTGATGTTTGGTGTTCACGAAGATATTACCCTGAATTGGCATTAATATATTAGAATGAGTTTGTGCAGACATATTGAAAATAACGAAGATCCAATTAACTAACTTTGTTTAATATCATACTACACATCCTGTACATAATATGAGAAATTAAAACCATATTTTGTTAGTCTCAGTATTTAGTCATGAGATGTGATCAAAACATAGAATAACCTATAATCTGGCTATATCATGATATAAACTTGTTTTGCCTATCTCTATTCGCTTTTTATTTTTGAGCTCAGATTAGTTTTAGTTCTAAAAAACCCAACGAACATACTAACAATGACATCGGATTAATGACAAATCCACGTCCGTTTACAAAAATGTTGACAAATAATTCAATTTTACTAAAACGCATCAGTGAAGGTTGAAATATTGGTTGGGTATGAATGGGATACCAGGGAATATTGCACAAGTTAAGGCCAATACTGCACGAATCGAAGATAAGTGCAATATTGGCCCTAACGACTTTTTAATGCCAACTAAAACGTCCTATACAGATGATAATTATGAATATTTTAAATATCTGCATAATCACTCCTAAAAGAGAAAACTATTACAGTATCACTCACATACGTATATGATAATCAATATAACAAAAAAGAAATTTCACACACACAAAAATAACTTTTCGAATAGACTTCAATTTCTTACTTACATATATTAAGATATAACCCCTTAGATGCTTCAGAAAAAGAAAGTCAACTGGTATTTTGTTTTGCCAGAAAATAAATACTATATCCAATTTTCATTATTCTTATTATATCATTGTACTTACCTGATGTCATAAACAATTAAAACAATGACTTTATCAAACAGTTAATGATTGAGCAGAGACTTCAAAAATTCATAATTTTCTAACCGATTACAACCAATTTACCTCAAACTCTCATTAATGTGTTCTCGTAATATTACTGTATTCACTCAACCCACAATGTCTATAAAACTCAAATTGTTCTTGAAATTTCCTTTTTATACAAAGATCCAAGTAAATTTGTCTTATACATGCGTCTTGTGCGTAATATCGGAACCACAAATCACATTCCAAACTACTTTGACAAAATATGAGAAAATTCAGACTTTGATATTTACTATAATATACATATTGAAGATAATGTCTGATCAAAAGATCACAATTTCATGAAAATTAATTTCGATGCGCAATACTTTATTTCGATTTAAGGAAAAAAATGGCTTAATTTGATTTGTCTTTTAAGTCGAACATATTTAACATTTTGCGAATGTTCACCACGGATTTCTTTTGATTGTTGATGTAAACACGCTAGCTATAACGTTAAACAAGGATCTTGATGGGGCTGTGCATCATCCCATTCGTCATTAAATATCGTTGATTCACATAATGATCATACATTATTATAAGCTAGTAATATATCATACTAATTATTTGTGAAATAGTGCAGATGTCGACTCACTCCTCACGCTGTTGCATTTGGCTACACTCGTTTCCACAGCTACATGATCATCACAACGAACAGGACTTCACAAAGGCTAAATTATTTGCATAGAGCTGGAAAAACCAAGTCTACAGGCACAAACTCTTGTTTGTCGTAAAGAAATCTGCATGCGCCAAGACTAATAAACGCACCACTACACTGCAGCCTCTCGAGAACCTTCAACACAGAGCCTATAGGACAAGCCAAAATGGTGCATGTAATAGTCTTGGCGCAGACTCCTTTACGACCAACAACGGTTTGTGCCTGCAAACTAGGAGAAGCAACCCGTATAATCCTTATCAGATTTCGTTGGAATTCATGCAGAGGACGAAGGTCATGTTCACACCTAGAATTAAATTCGAGAACGTATATATACGTTTTTACATAATCTTTACGCGATAGCTCTTGGATTATCACAGTATTAAGAACGCATACTTGATTAGTATATTGTGCATAGTCATCCACAGACCGTTTACACTGAATTGTTGAATTGGATTTAAATCTGATGACATCAAATAACACCGCTCGAAATTGCCTGCTTGTTTTCGTTAGTGATCTAACTTTCCAGATGTTGTTAATTATCTAACAGATGAAAATAGCGCGAGCGGCGTTTTTTTTTTTTTTTTTTTCGTCTGAAGATAACATAAAGGCCTGAAAAATCTCTGGTGTTTTGACGTGGTTAGTCTGAATATTCAGTCGTCAGATGCTATCAAAGGATAAAATAGCTTAGTGTCATGATGTGAACTTGTTTTCTTTGTCTTTACTCGCTTTTTCATTTTGGACATAAAAAGTACAGCAAAAGACTAACGACTGATTACAAGTGATATAGAGAATCTTGTTTGTTTTGACAGAATGTAGAGGATATTGTTCAGTCGGGTGGGAATAAAACAGAGAGTACACTGCGCAATAAGTTTTTACCGCAGTTATGCAAACAAACAAAGACAAAACAAAAAGAGTTGTCAGCACTTTGACGGAGAAACTTTGTTGACCTCAAATGCATAGTGGTAAAAGCATCAGATTAGTTTCAGATTTGAAAGGATACAGTCGAACAATGGCGTGTGCCGGCGGATCTTCGAATTTAAGACATCGTTTTCACCTGCTCGAAGTATTCGAACCCAGAACAAGTAGATCTGCGAAGACAGATTTTCTAAAAGGGACGGCTGTAGTAAAAGGAACAGATAATGTCATCATTGATGTCTACGTCAATGATGTTCACAAGCGTGAGGTAAGATTTACCACGTTTATTACCGTCAATCATATAACTATGATTTTCGTGTGTAATACGAATGTATTTATAAAACATTTATTGTTTTACATTTATTGATTTAGAGTGCACAAATTTGTTCTAACGTAATACTTGTAGCACTTCAAGAATGTAATAATTTGACATGAAATGTAATACAGCTATGCAAAATGATATCACTTACGCACGTCCTGGTAGGCCTAATGTACAAAATACTGTATGGATAGTCAATCACGTGCAATCAAGGTGTCATATAACCATGATGAAGTGGTTCCTAATAGTTAAATGCTTAAATCTCACACAGAATGAATAAGATTTAGTTGCTCTACATTAAAAAAGCAAACAAGCAAAAGACAAAAAAAGAAAACACGCTTTGTGCATTTGAGAGTTTGTTTGCAAAAACCGATGGTCCAAATTTGCCAAATGGAGATATTTGCGATTACAGCTCAAGAAAAATAAAGAGAATAATAAGAAAATTTTTCCTTCTTTTGACCCTAACTTCAAAAATATACCTTAATATGTAGTTACCAATATATAATTTAAATGGTATTATTTTGTACTTTATGAAAGAGACCGAAGTTCAAAATCTCTTCAATAATGGACTTATCGGTTTTTGCGAACAAACTCTTCATTTCTTATTTGTTATCAACTTTTGCAGATTAACATGTTCAATACGTTATGAAATATGGATTTGATATTCATTTCTCTTTCATGTGCACTGATGTGACTGAAAATTAATGTTAATCCATATATTATATAAACACACCTGTGAAATTACTACCATAATGCATATCATAGTATAGCCTATCACAATAACCCAATTCGCGAGATCAATATAAAGCCATACCCGCTCGTGTGTATACAATAAAAGTGGGGAGCAGAAAATCTCTTAACGTGTGAACCCATTAGATACTAATAAATCATCCGCAATCATACACAAGTTTTCATGATAAAATCCTATGGAGTATGATGTGTACAACGCTTTTATTCGGTGCCTCTCGGAGGCAGTGTATACAACCACACGCGTGTGTCTTTACCATCCAGCCACACGAGTGTGGTTGTAGCCATGGCCCTAGTTGCTTGATACAGCCACACTCGTGTGTACTCTACTGTACTATGCACATAATTATCCACAAACGCGTAGCGGGAATGTGTGTGTCCGGCCGGCCACATCAACACGCGATCATGCACCAGTTCAAAGCAATGAACATGAACCTGCCTCCTAGATTAATCCCATTTAATATTATCACACCATCTAGACAAATTTACTTTTTTGCTGTTTTCATTTTTAACTTTATTCTCATTTTCTTGATTTGATAAGTAAATTTAAAGTTACATTTGATTTTGATACATCGTGTCGTTATTGAGACTTCGCCTTCGTTCGTTCGAATACTTGCAAATCGCGCATCCATGATCTACACAAGGCAGCCGGCGCGCGAGTCCGGGTCCCTCCTGGGGCAGGCGGGCGGGCGGCACAACTGCGCTGGCTAGGCTACAGCTGCACTGAACGATCGCTAGCACACCACCAACAATTAAGCGATGTCAATCCAAAGTCCCCCAATTTAGCGACAGTTGTAACTTTGCTATTAATTCTAAACCCATTATATCAAGCAAACAAGATGAGAATGGAGCGAAAAATGTATTTGTAAAATAACAATATTAAAAGGTTTGAAAATGAGGTTACTTTCATCACTTTGTGAGCAAGCTGATTGTGTGGCGTTTACGTGATTAACATGCACGCACGGAGATCATCTTCTCCAGTACCGTGTGCGTACATTGTATCCCTATGTACATGTACATTATACACGAGTGTGGCTGTATCCAGCGACTCGGGCCATGGCTACAACCACATTCGTGTGGCTGGATGGTAAAGACACACGCGTGTGGTTGTATATTGGGATAAAAGCACCATATTTAAATCAATCCACACATCAACACACGATATTACCACCGCCCAACAATGACAATACTCAGTATTTCCTAAACAGTTACTAAACCGACCTCATTTTATACTATCTCATTACTTAAACAAATTCACTTTTTTTTTATTTTACGCGTAATTCTCACTTTCTTTATTTGATAAAATGAATTTATAGTCAATTAAACATAATTACGGTGATTTTCGACTTCGTTAATTTGATATATGATTGTACATGTATATTCAAATTACCCAAATTTTATATTATTTTACAGGATCAAGGTGCGAGCTTCCTGAACTTGAAAAAGGGATCATTCTTTGCAGTGATGGGAGGATCGCTCGATCTCGTCAAACGTAAATTCAGCATCGGAGACGGATGCAAAGTAAGTTCTTTCTTTTCGAATATTTTATTTATAGCAATAGGATTTTTATGTTCATTAACTCAATTTCATCGCTTGGCCATTCAGTATAATTTTATCGCCGATAAAACGCCAAGATTCTGTTCCGGCATTCGTTCATGACAACATGTGAATAATACGGTACCTTAGTTGACATCCTGAATTAAAAAAAAAAAAAAAAAAAAAAAAAAAAAAAAAAATCTAATCTACTACAATGCAGTAAACACGACCGATGTTGAGTTTGATCATAAAAAGTCTACACACGCCGACTAAACTGTGTGTTGTCATTGACCCACCCCTCCCCCACCCGCCCCATTTTCTTGAAAAAAGGTGAAAAAAAAACGTTTCGCAAGTACATATACTAAACCTAAAAAAAAGAAGAACTTGTATTGGCGTAATCCGCTCGACCCTAAAAACTCCGCCAACCCTTTGTTCTTTTATTATTCTTTTGCTATCGATATCAAGTATCTTGTTGACTAAGATTGCCACCGTAAAAAAAAAAACCGAAATAAAAACGGCTTTGGTGATATCCCTTGTAAGGGAAAAAGATCTCGCTAACGCCTCGCATAGCCTCACTTGACCAATACGTCATCTGTTTTCAACACGGACGCATACTCTATCAATATTTATGCAGTGTGTAAAAAGTATTGTGCACAATTTTGCCATAGATTTCTTGTGTGGAAAACTTACGCGAATCCGTATATGTGGGACTGCAACAGAAATCACCGTGTCCGATGAAAAGATCGTACATATCAACACTTTGCATCTATCTTATGCCAGTCAAAATAATATAATATGCAATAAACATTTAGAATAAAGATTTCAACATTTTTAAATTTTTCGAAAACGTATAATTTGAGTAATATCGACCTCATAATGATATGTAGGATCAATCAACACTACATGTCAGGTGCAACAGTTATAACTGCTTACTGAGCACGAGTTTTACACGTATTAAAAATGCAGGAAACAAAAAAAAAAACAAAAACAAAAACAAAAACAAAAAAATCCGCGCAATCGACCCTTGGCGATAAAAAGACAAACCTAGCGACGCGTGCGAGTTGCTATAGAAACGTGTGGACAAATTCCTGCCTAAGTACGTACGCATGCCAGTGATGTGCCGCGCAGTACCGTGTGCTATCGATTAACAAAAGTACCACCATGGCCATCTCCCACCAAACATTGTACCACAAGCTATAAATCTAAATCGTGTTTACATAAAGGATTTGAAAATTAAACTGTCAACTCGTGTTCATCCAAAATCCCAGACTTCAGCACGTCTATGTAATTATATAGTGATATATTGGTTTAGTGTGATGAATGAACAAACTAATGACAAACAAGGTAAACGTCTGCAATCTTTGAATCTATTGTTTTACGCAACGTAAAAGTCGATACATCCTGACTACGTACTTCTTAAGAAGATTTACAATGTCCATTTTATCTGCGTTGTAATATCAGTAACCTCATTCTGGACTTTTTCTTAACACATGCAGCTACTTATGCATCAAAATGATGTAAAAAAGATATTCTGAACACATTATAAATATAACATACAGCTGTATAATATGTAAATACAGCTCCATGAAATTTATTACTCGCCAGAAGTCATAAACCAGAAAGGTTTCAATAAATACAATGAATAATGTCGTGAATGAGAATATGACAAATTGTAATGTCGTTTAATTTTTAAATATTATTCCAACATCATTACTCTCCTGGAAATTAAATTTAGATTAGTTTCACACAATGCTGAACACTGAACGCTGTTATACTAATAACGTTAATACAATATTCCAATGACAGTAAGATACCCCTACAAACTAATAAATTTTAATGAAACTGCTTTCCATAAATTAATCCTCAAAACGTTTATAAGAATGACATTGTGAATCATAGAACAATTAAAAAAGAATATTGTAACGCGAGACCCTCTCACTACTAATACTAATAAACCTCTTGGTAACGCTGCCACCACTCGGTCAACCATGGCCAGCTTTGTGCCCATACACAACAACCACAATTAGGTACAGCCAGCAATCCACATCCAGGCAACCAAGATTCCATACTTTACTAGTCTCACATTCTATCTCTGGTAGTCGTGAATCATATCTTTACCGAAGGGTCATTCGATGACAGGTAAGAAATCCGCTGTTGACGAACTATGCGCTGCCTTACTACTAATTGTGCTACCAAAACAGAAAGAAAGAAGATATATCTAGAAATTGTATAACCAGATAACAAACTCCCATAGCCCGTATTTTCTAGGTCCAATAGCAATACTGTGATTACGAGCTAACTTGAGCTTGCCTACTAATGTATGCGTATTGTGTGTCACATGCCACCTCACTAGCATTCACACCTGCAACGACACTTATCATCTCACATGTTAAAGTAGAGCCTGCTAGTGTATGTGTATGTGTATGCCTATCGTGTATCACATGCCACCTCACTTGCCATCACCACAGTGTAAGTATAGCCTGCCATAGCATTCACACTTGCAATGTCACTTGTCACATCACATGCACCCCACATTAGCCAAGCCCCACTCACCAACACTACTGTTACCACTACACATGCCAAGACAGTTGTCAGTGTAAATAAGTCTCCTACACTTACTTAGGCCTATTCCTCTGCCTGGGTAAGCTATGGTATGGTATACACTTCAACAAAGAAGAATCGAAGAAAGCTGTCAAATACATTTGAAAACCAGTTTATTACATGACGGATTCATTCTATTCCGTTCCATTCATAGCAAACGATACAGCTGTCACACTGGCTGTATTCATATTGTTCACATCTGATCTTGAACAACACTTGCTCTGATTCATAATTAAAATTATATTGTAGGCAGTTACACTTGTAACTCATAGGCAAATACACCTTCACTTGCAATTTATACTAACAACCTTCAGAATCTAGTCTGAGCATGTCTGAGTCTGAGCAAGGATTACACATGTCGTGTATGTGCACACACTATATATTATCATTCAAAACTGTGGGTCGTTACTAAAAAGTAGGGGGCTTTAAAATCAATGCCTAGCATAACCATCAATAAACAATGGCCGACTGATTTACATAAGTCAAGGTTTTATTAAAAGTCACTGTAGATCTGTGCTCCACACGAGTTATCTCGCTTGTGGGTCTTATCTTTCCACTAACATTTCCTAGGATAAGATCTTGCGTTAATGCTTCCCACTTTCGTTAACAATCTCCATATCACTATCACTCAATCTGGTAATTGGCCATATTACCCTTGAATCTTTCTCTGGGATAAACCCGCTATTCCACTCAATCCACCCTTCCAGGATTCCACTAATGCCACCAGCCCTAGTACTTTGTTCACATGTCACTCACTTTGTCGATATACATGTTACTTCATACTACATACTAGTGCTTAACCAGCACTTGCTTTCAACACTTGCATCTATCTGGTCTCAAGTTTAATATTCCGTAAACTTCCAGAAAATAATGCCGGTAAAAGAAATCACACCTAGAAAAGTTTCACTATTAGTAACAAGGTTGTCGACACTACTTATCACTCGTCCCTTGCTTTCTGTGATCTACAAACTTTTCACACCTGACTATGAAATCTCTCCTATTAAATCAATATATAACTGTAGTTATATTCAGTGACATCACAATAACAACACTTGTCGTAACAAGTGTCAGTAACAATTACACTTGCCGCAGTGTCAAATGTCAACAAGACAAAGCCTCAGTCACAAGGGGGAGGGGGGGGGGATGTTCCTTGGGGCTGTATACTTCTGATGAAGTGACACATGTAACTTTCTTTATTCAAGATTGTTACTATTGCGACTGTCGGTGTCGGCATTTTCCTTGTTCAGGAATTAAATCAGACAATGTTCACTTTCTCTGTTCACGATTGCAATTGCAGGGGTACCCATTTCATCTGATCAAATGCAACTGCATCTCAACCTTCATCTCAGTGGTTACTTGAACATTCCCTGTTCGGGATTGTTCGCTCCAGTCCCGTTGTGAAGGGAGGGGGGGGGGGGGGGGGAATAACCTGGCTACTGTCAAGTGACATCAGTAAACTTCACTGCTTTGAGAAACCACTATGCTCATATGCTTAGAAGGGCATTTGTAGTGACACATCGATAATGGGACATCGATAATAAATGGCAATTTAATGGGACATGCTTATAAGAGTATTTATAGTGACACATCGATGATGGGGCATCGATGATAAATGGCAATTTAATGGGGACATGCTTATACCAGTAGAATCATTATTCACAATCCAAAACTTATGTCGTCAATTTCAATAACATCTGGCAACTTTCACCAACAAGTGCAACACTTGCAAAGGTTCTTAATATCTATGGTATTCCTGGTCAGTAACATTTGCCATAGTGACAACTGTTGTAATTTGTTTAAGTGTTCCTAATCCTTTCACAATTGTTCTTAGTCCGTTTTAACTGTTATCATCCATTTAGGAGTGGCAAATACTTAAGCCAGGGTCTCAGACCCTGTTCTCCTTCCCTATCACCATTGTACTCTTACCTATCATTGCAAATGTTAATGAGACAAATAAAAAATAAATGCATTCGTAAATCGACATGTCCTAGACTCTTTGAGTGTCTTATTATCTACTTGTCATATAGAAAAAACTGGTGGAAGCTAGACTGTAAAACCTTGGGTGACAGATGAGACTGTCAGTCAGCTTGCCATCCTCGACCTGACCCTAGTCAAATTGGTAGTGACAATATTTTGTAGTTGTCACTGTAAGTGTTCATCACTTGGCCAAAATTGTATTACTTGTACTTGTTTCACCTCGTCCAGTAATCTCTTTACAATGACTACGTGTAAAAATGTGTCTTTGTTGGACAATAGCAGACACATACATTTTACACTTGTATATAAACTAGCACTTTTTCTAACTGAGAAGCTATATGAAATAAAATTATTATTTCACTTTGTTTGAAATCAAATTTGGCAATCATATACAAAACAGAATGAGGTAGTCTATATTCCTAGTTTCAGAGGTAAATTTAGAATTCAATACCAAAAAAGGGAAGAATGATTTCAAAGATTTGGTTTTGAAGAAACCTAAATATCCTAACTTCTTCTCTAAAATACTTCCTATAAACTTACTTGAAGAATGTCAACCCTGGAAACAACTGGAACAAAAAGCTTGAAAAGGACTGGAGCCAGAAGCTTGGAAAGATGTCATGAGCTAGGTGTGGCGGAGGAAAGTTTCTTGCAAGGAGAGTGATCCAAAAAGTTCTTTAGCATCACCTGTCTACCCTTTTATACGAAACCCCAGGATCCACTGTCACCAAAATCTAATTTGCATAATCAGTGCCAATTGGTGGAAAGTAATACCTCAGACAACATAATAATGCTGATTGGTTAATTCATTTCCAATACATTTATACATGTCCTTATTATCAAAGTTCATTGACTCTCGAGCAATTCTCTTCTGTGTACGACTCTACAGACGGTTTTCTTCTGTGTCTAACATACCCACAAGACTCAATTGACATCAAAAATGCCACTTACTCTCCTAATTTCAAGCCATAAAACCTGCATTGATAAAAACTAAAACATCATACCCAGATGAATATGATACCTTTTATTACATTAATCACTATTTTCCTTCCTAAATGTTTCACAATATTCCATATGTATTGGGCTTAACCCACTACTTTCACTGCTACTGGTACCTCAGTTTGTATTTGCCGGTCAAAACAATGTGGACACACCCACTACTATAGTATGCAAATGAGTTTACCAGTGAGTAACTATCCATTCATAATTCCAATCACTACTGCGTGTTACTGCGAAAGAAATGTCTTACGCCGGAAAAGCTTCCGTATGCAAATAAAAAGAATGGGCGGGGCTTGACTGGGAATCATGCACACACAATAAACCAATGCGCGTACTCGACTTGTCCGCGGGGACAAGAACGGAAATCGAGTCGTAAACAACTTCATTGTATCCATTCATAACAGTGTCGGAGGTCAATAACTGTTACAAGAACTACAGAGGGCGCTATTCCTAAATAGGACAGCTTCGTAGTGTTCATTTCCCTATCGCCAGTAGCTATACTCGAAACCTAAATCTTCTTTATGAATAAACTGTCTCCTCGTGAATTACATATATGAATCTTTCTGTACTGTGCTTCTTAAAGGGAAATATATATTTTCGATATTTATTTATTTTTTTTTTTTGGGGGGGGATATATGTCACAATATATTGCAACACTTGAATGCTTGTAACGTTGAAGACCCTAATAATGTCTACAATCCAAGTATGAAACTCAAATGGCATTAAATTGTTGTACTATGTTGCTAATTATCCAAGATGTCTTCTTTTGTCTCTGTTTCCCTTGTACCCAACAGCTCTACACAGTAGCCACAAAATTCACTGTGGAGAAAGAACAACTGGACGATTTCTACCGCCCACAAATCGTATCTATCGAGGAGGCGAAAAAATCTCCCAAAAAAAGAAGATTAACCATAGAAGGAGTAATCTCACAAGTAAGTTTAAATTCATCCATTACAAATCCAGACTTACACTAAAACAATTATGAATTTATTTGAAAATGTACTTCCATACACTAATCATTGTATGGATTATTGTTTCAATTTGCCTAAATGAATGATTTAATTATGTAAGACATTACATGAACTGAGAAAAAAAAATTGTTCCTGATTTCAAAACACTGGCTATGATCATAATCAATTATATGTAAAATTGAAATTAAAAAATTATTTTTACTAACTAACATTAACTTACATGGGTAGAAATTTGATATGTGAAAAAAATACACATAGATAAAATTTAGCAATTACATGTTGATACAAAGCACAGATACTACAAATAATGCATGAAGACCGGCTGTTTTATTTCCTTATAACAACATTTCCTAATATCCTAACAAATATAATATATGATAGAAACAAAAACACCATGTATATATATATCATATTCTGTTTGCTGAATACTCGTCATACGCCACACAGCTATGTAACATGTGGTGGGATAACTGTATCACAATGATAAACGCAATTTCCCCTCAGAGACTACCCATGACAAACAACAAACACACAATGATGTGAACTGTTCACCCATGCAAAGACACTATATATATTACCGCTAAATATTTTCAAAACCAATTCACATCTCGTTTTAGCAAACACATTTTTTTTTTTGTTTCTGTTTGTCTGCAGCGTTCGGAAAAGCTTCATTATTACAGAAATTTTACTATAATTGTGTTCGTTACAACAATTTTTTTTTACTGTAAACTTTCATAGTACTGATTTTGGAAACACAACATTTACTTCGTTATGGCAAAATTCCATTATAAACTATTTGTTAAACAGCAATGCATCGTATAGAGTATTAAAGCATCACTCATGCTTAATACAAAACATTTAAAATACACATTTATTTCAATTTTCCATTAACATTTTGTCCATTCCAAAGCAAATTTCGAATTGAGAAAATCATATCAATAACATAACTAGACAGTTTTTGCCATTTCTGACTCACCACTACCACTCTCAAATCTGTGAATATGAGTAAAGAATTCATTCTTACAAAAATATTCTGACAATTTTACTTCTGCCATTAACACATCTTGGTTTAAAATACCTTCTCACATCCAAATCATACCAGCATAACTTTCAAATCTGGTTCTCCACTAACAACCTATCAGATCACATGAATAGTTGTTTTTCTGACTTTCAGCACTCATTTTGTTCCTTTCTCATTCTAAACTCATTACATTCGCATGCATCTCTATTGGTCTCACTCATTTTGACTCATTAATTATATATTGCTTATGAGAATTAACTCTCAACTTATTTCCAATGTTGACAATTCTGAGAATATGTGAACTAGATCACGTTGTGAAATTTTGTTTAATTTTTATTTGAAATGAAATAGATGAAATACTGATAAAGAAAACAAAAATGTGTTCTTGATTCCTTTCTTTGAAAGATCGGCGAAGTGAGAACCTACAAAACGAAGCGAGTCCGAAACATAAACATCGCCCAACAGGGCCACAACATCGGCGTTTCCCTATGGGGAAATTTCTGCGATATGAGAATGGAGTCAAATGCTAACGTCAAAATAACCAATGTTGAGGTCGCAGAGTCACCGAGGGGAACACATTTAGAATCAACGCCCTCCATGACCATTGAGGTAAATATTAAAATAAATAAAGTACAAAGTACCTATATGTGTTTTGATATTGATATATTTCTTGTGTAGTAAAAATAGTATTTCTGAATATGACAAAATAGCAATGAAAATATGAATAATAACCATCGATTAGAATAGTATGTTTTTTTTAATATTCATACGTCCAATTATATTAGATGTCATTTGAAAATACAACAACAACTTGCACAATAATATTTTTATGACTTACTAAGACTTGATAAATAGATTTTACCCCAAAATATAAACATTGCTTTTTCAAATAGAAACAAGATTACACCATAGCAATAAGATGTTAATATAATTATGCCGTATTGAAAACTTTGAAATCAATAATATGTAACTCCCATCGAAAAAAACCAAATAGCTACACTTCTTGATTATGGTAAACACTCAAGAAATAAAAATGTGAAGCCAAACCAATTTTGAGTTTTCCACAAATACTAAAAAAGATTTTCTTTTTCTACATTATTCGTGAATTTCCGATCATAATATCAACCAAAAGATGTGTTTCCACCAATTTCTCTTCAGCCTCACCTTTTTCATAAAGTAATACTTCATGGGTTCTTAGAATAGATTTAACAGAAACAAAATATAGTACATGTATGTTGTGCTGCCCTCTACATGAATAAGCATTATAATATGAGATTTAACACATAGTACATAATGTCACATAATGAAACACATTTCTTTCCTTTTTCTTTATCTGTAATGTTCAAATTAGATTTAATTACATGAAAATTTGCTATAACAGTATTCGTTGTAACTCATAGTGCACCATTAGAACCAGAAATGTACTTCCTTGTAAAAAAATTTCGTTAGAACCATGTTCCTTGTAATAAGTACACTGTTTATTATTGTAATATAACTTATGAATCTCTCTTTATTTTTCAGCGTGCGGATGTTGAGAAGCAGATAATAGGCAATATCATTGCTCTCACATCAGACTCGTGAGTATGATTTCAATGCAATGTGAATTAGCAAATAGATTTATTCTATTTCCAAATTACAAATATCTTGCTTTGTAATGAATATTGAAAAAAACCTCGATATATGTTTATTTTGCAACATACACGAACAGTTATTAATACATCAGAATTCATGTTCCTATTATATATTATAAATCTAAACACTTATGACCCACTACAACAAAGAAGATCCTAACTCAGAAAAAGTCAGATCTTTGAAAATGGCATGCGTTACTCCCACACATTTCTACTTTATTTTCATACATAAAGCTATTCATAGAACTACTCACCTGCGTAAATATCAAACTAACAGAATTTTCATGTACCTTTAAAATCAATACCAGTGAGCTATATCTACTACTCGCTCCAAATGAACATATCCAAAAATATTCATCCCGACATTTACACACGTCACACTCAAAAATCCCACACATATAAGTACGAATGTATAAAATGCGCCACACTTTGTGCACAAAAAGCCAGCTGACAGCCAGTACTGAAATTGTTCACAAGATTGACAGCATGTATCGTAGCTCGTAGGCACTTGTAACAGCTAATTCAGTCTAAACTTCTAATATAAACATTGACACATCGGCGACTTTATACCTTTTTACGCATCAAATAACCCTTGCATGTTGGTAAAAGAAAAAAAAAAATGCATGCACACATGACTTATTTCAACGCTTCCAATTCGATATATTCCTGAACCCATTTTCTAATATGTATTATTGCACTTACAATTCATATTAATTTGTTTTCATAATTCTAGAATGGAGAAACCCTTCGAGCTAATCGTCGAAACATCTGCAGGAACCGAACATTGTCTTCTGGTAGATAAGAACACCGAAATCAACTCAGATCTCGACCTCCTGACATTGCCGGAGAATGTCACCTTTCAGGTAGAAACCGAGGGATTGACTTCAAGAATAGTGAAAGTGTGGAAAGAGAATTAGCATACATTCGCCACTAGCATAATCATTTCAGACATCTGTACCATTCTCTTTCGTGCTATGATATTTTCGTCTTTCCTCTTCTGTGATTATATAGTGACAAGAGTGCTGGTATGATGGTTTCATACAATTCAGTTTGATCAAAGTGTTGTCTCTGTAGAAAAGTTGATACTGAATACTCTGTGCATTGTATTTCCATATTAGCCATACGTTTTATAACTTCTATACCTTGTGTTATTCATCACCAACGGAACTGCCTAAACATGTTGCCGTTAATATCGACCAAATTGGCTGCGTGCCTACCTCCATTGATAAACAGTTCTCAAGAAAAAAATGAAAGTTTCTCTCTTTGAAGAATGAAATAATTCCCATCAAATGTAAGACACGTCATGTCTAATTATGTTCCAATTCTGAAAAAAAAAAAAAACTTGCAATAAAATTGAATATTCCTAACTCGCATGAAGCTGAAATCCAAAAGAAGTAAGTATGCTATTTTTGGGGGGAGCAAGAAAAACAGAACGCAACTTTAGGATTCAGAATCTATTCAATTCCACTTCAATAGATATAACTTCCTTTGCTCTAGGCAACCACAACAACAAATGGTATATCAAATATTTACCATATATTTCATGTCATAATCTGAAAGAACTTTCCATTTGTCTGAGGAAGTCAAAGTTAAAGATACTGCCGTCTTGCTTTAGAGTTTCTGGAACATGCATCTTTATATGTTAAACATCTGTACCATTCTCTTTCGTGCTATGATATTTTCATCTTTCATCTTCTCTGATTACAACATGACAGGAGTGCTGGTGTAATGATTTCATACGGTTTAGTTTAATCAAAGAGCTGTTTCTGTAGAAAAATTGATACTGAATACTCTGTGCGTTGTATTTCCCTATTGGCCATACGTTTCATACCTTTCATCGGTCGTGTTATTCATCACCAACAGAACTGCCTGAACGTGTTACAGTTAATTTCAAGCAAATTAATGCATGCCAAGCTCCAGTTTCTACCTTTGGAAAATAGATAGAATTCCCATCACATGTAAAACACATCATGTCAACTTATGTTCCAATTCTGAAAAAAAAAGATTGTAATAATAATGGATATTCGTAACTCACCTAAGAGTGAATACCAAAAAAACTAAATATGCTATCTTTATTTTTTTTTTGGGGGGGGGGTGGGGGGGGGAGCAAAGAAAAAACACAGCTTTGAAATTCAGAATCCATTCAAGCCCACATCAAATAGTATATGTCCCTTTGCCATAGGCAAACACAGCAACATATGGTATTAAAATTTTTACCATATATTTCATGTCATAATCTGAGGAAACTTTCCATTTATCTGAGAAAGTCATGTTTAAAATTACTGCCGTCTTGCTTTAGAGTTTCCGCGGCATGCACCTTTATATGTTGAGACCATATTGTTCTCATATAGATTTCTAGGCGTTGTGTTTTCAATGTTTTTAGTGTTTTTCAAGATGCACATATATACATATATATTCCATTTTTAACTATAAAAATACTGTAACATAACGATTTGATCTCTTGACACAAGTTATATTATTGTATCATGTAAAAATAACAGTGCAAAAATCCACTTTATTGAAATGAACATCAACATAACTTTATCTTTGTCTTGCTATTCATCCCCGGGTGACAATCGAATCAGACTTTCGAAAAATGAACTGACATTGCCGGAGAATGTCACCTTTCAGGTAGAAACCGAGGGATTGACTTCAAGAATAGTGAAAGTGTGGAAAGAGAATTAGCATACAGTCGCTACTAGTATAATCATTTTAGACATCTGTACCATTCTCTTTCGTGCTATGATGTTTTCATTTTTCGTCTTCTGTGTTTATAAGATGATAATGTGCTAGTATCATGATTTCATACAATTCAGTTTGATCAAAGTGCTGTCCGTGTAGAAAGTTGATACTGAACTGTGCATTGTATTTCCATACTAGCCATACGTTTTATGCCTTTCATACCTTATGTTATTCATCACCAACGGAATTGCCTAAAGATGTTGCGGTTAATATCAACCAAATTGGCTGCATGCCTAGCTCCATTGATAAACAGCTCTCAAGAAAAAAAAACAAAAATTACTCTCTTTGGAAAATGAAATAATTCCCATCACTGTAAAACACAGCATGTCTAATTATGTTCCAATTCTGAAAGGAACATTCCAATAGAATTGAATGTTCGTAACTCGCATGAGGATAATGCCAAAAAAAAATAAATATGCTATTTTTGGGTGGAGCAAGAAAAACAGAACGTAACTTTAGGATTCAGAATCTATTCAATTCCACTTTAACAGATAAAGCTTCCTTTGCTCTAGGCAACCACACAACAACTGGTTGTGAAATATTTACCGTATATTTCATCTCATAATCTGAAAGAGCTTTCCATTTGTCTGAGGAAATCAAAGTTAAAGTTACTGCCGTCTTGCTTAAAAGTTTCCGGAGAATGCATCTTTATATGTTGAACATCTGTACCGCTTTGCAATTCAGAATCTATTCAAGCCCACATTAATAGGTATAGCTCCCTTTGCTATAGGAAACCACAACTACATATGGTATTAAAATTTTTACCATATATTTCATGTCATAATCTGAAAAAACTTTCCATTTATCTGAATAGTCATGTTTAAAGTTACTGCCGTCTTGCTTTAAACTTTCGGCGGCATGCACCTTTATATGTAGAGACCATATTGTTCTCATATAGATTTTTAGGCATTGTGTTTTGAATGTTTTTAGTGTTTTTTAGAATGCACATATATACATATATATTCCATTTTTAACTATAAAAAAAAACTGTAACATAACGATTTGATGTCTTGACGCAAGTTATATTATTGTATCATATAAAAATAACAGTGCAAGAATCCACTTCATTGAAATCAACATCAACATAACTTTATCTTTGTCTTGCTATGTTTTCCACCTTTTCATCAAGTACAAGCAAAAAGATATCATTATTTCATATTTAAACAATATTTATTTGTGCAAGAAACAACTATATTGCAATTAACACCACATATGGTTTATCTTTATTTTACTATCATTCACATCTTTGCATCAAGTCCACAAAAATACTATCATTTCATATTCGTATAGTATTTATTTGCAAATAATACGCCTGTCATTAAACTATGTTGCAACTCTTTCAATTTCATGTGTGCACTGTCTATTTCATTGAATATAGTTTGAATGTAGTGTACTCACATATTCATTATACAATTACTAAATGTATATATATTTTGTAATATATCTAATATATACATACATATACCTATGCATATATGTATACAGCTTATTTGCTATATAATTTCCATAATACACGCAAAAAATTTGATCAAATTATGCTTAAACTGTTTGACTACTTTCAAATTACGATGTTTTAAATTGCCAATTTATTTCGATTCCTTGATCACTAAGTTTATGCTACTACTAAGAACTTGTAATACATTTCATAAAATCCACACTGAATAAGTATTACATATATATATATATATATACGTATATATGTAATATGAAATACAATATAAACACTATCATAACCTAAACAGTTTTACAAACGTATCATATACTTGATAATATGTGTGAGTTATGTGTGTGTGTGAAAAGAATCATACAATGAATAATTATCTATGTTTATGTACCACGTGCCCCTATATTTCTATGTTGAATTAATAACATCGACTATAATGTGTTTACTCATTATGTATTATATATATATATATATATATATATATCCATGTATATATATACTATATATATGTATATATATATATATATATGTCCATGTATATATATATACACTATATATATGTATATATATATATATATATATATATATAAAACACATTACCCCCATATTATGTTACATATGTTTACTGCATATATACTACATTATTTCATAAAATAACTGCAAGATCAGACACCATATTGAGTATGTTATTAAGTCAGATCAAAAAAATTTCAGCATATATCTTGGTATATACATATCCTATCTTTTCTATATTTTCCATACGAAATACCATGTTCCAACAAACATTTCACTAAATGACCACTATTTACTCAAATGTCATCTGGTGTGTGCATAATACATGAAAACTCAAATATACCCCTATCACTCCCATATTTTGCACATGTCTAATTTATGTCACGCATATTGTTTCATAAAACAAACTACTAAATCAAACACCGTCTTGATATGAAGAGTAAAAAAGTATACCTTATGGGAGATACTAATATTGATTTGATGGAAAAACAAGACAATGCACAGGTATTTGACTTTGTTAATACAGTTGTTTCATCCGGGTTTTGCTCAATTATAGACAAACCCAAAAGGGTGAATTCATTATCGGCCACTCTTATCGACACCATCTATACAAATGATGTGAAACTGTAATCTGTGTGGTATTTTATTGACTGAAATATCAGATCATTTTCCTGTATTCTATTTATCTAATGAAGCTGTCTGTGATGATAATGTTGAGCAGGTATCCTTTTATTACAGGAATGTAACGAGGGAAAGTATCGGTGAGCTAATAGAAGGGTTGAAAACAACAGATTGCTCAGATGTGTATAAGAAAGATGATCCTGATGCAGCATATAATGTATTTAGTGCAATATTTACAAGTTTATATAACACACACTTGCCGAAAATTATTAAGCATGTGAAAAAATGTAAGAAAAGTAGGAAACCATGGGTAACCTCTCGTATTTTAAAGATCATCAATAAGAAAAACAAAGTTTATAGAGAATATCTTCAATGCTCGTCAGAATATAGATATGAAAAATACAACAAATTACGTAATCATGTTACAGCTTCTTTTGTTATGTACATTATTTCATAAAATAACAACTACTTGATCAGACACCATCTTGAGTATGTAAATTAGGGTCAAAGGTCATAAATGTTTCATCCTATATCTTGGTGAATACATGTCTTATCTTTCCCATATGTTACACACGCAAAGACCATGTTACAAGAATAATTTCACAAAATAACCACTTTTTGCTCAGATACCATCTTGGGGGTGCAAAGTAGGGTCAAAGGTCAAATATAGTTCATTCTGCTTCTTTGATAGTGTATACGATATTCGGTACCCAAGATGGCAGGTCTGACTCCCTTTTCAAAATGAGAATCCAAACATCACACGACCAATGTCCCTAATCTCAGATCAAAGCTCGAATCATTGATTAGAAAAAAAAAAAAAAATCGGATCACCTAATTTGTCAGTCTTGACAAATTCCACGTCTAGTTCTTCTTCTTTCTCCCCAAAAGTTGTGCATCGATTAGCTCAGAAAGTCCTCTTCCTATCAATTTCAAACTTATACCATATATGTATCGTGTCCCAAAGACGACAGCGCAAGTAAAATCATAGTGATCAGTCGACCGTGACGTCACTATGACGTCATTATATGAAAACACATTTTCATGCATATCTCATTAATAGAATGGAATTCTTCAATGAAATTTACGTCACATATATTTTAAGTTATGCGGATTCTACTCATATTCTCAGAATTCATATTTATTTTAAAACGCGCGCGTACGCGCGCGTTGAAATATTTGTATGCTCAGATCGAGCTCAAATTTTTTTTGCACACGTTTCAGACCATTTAGAGCATTTTTTGAAAAATTGAAAAAATTTTACGGACGCGTACGCGCGCGCGCATATACGCACGCACAGCTCATATGCAATAGAAATTTCCCGTTTTTTCACACTTATCGCCTGCCTGAAATGTCAGGGAATATGTCTACCAAGTTTCAAGTCAATCCGACTCAATATGACGTCATACGGGCCCGTCAAAGTTGAAATTCCGCGCGCGCGTCAATGGCGATATACAGTGCAACAATGCCAAAAAACCGCCAATTTTAAATCCGATTTTACTCGTCAGGATGGACGGTGACCCCCAATTTTCTTTACATATTCTGAAAGCTGATGAGTTGTACATGTCATTTCATGGGTTGGCGATGCTGGAAAAATGATTAAAAGATATCAAATTTCTTAATAAAATAAAAAGAGCAAATTTTCAAAATGACGTCATCAAATTACAAGTTCACTCGAGCGTATCTCACTTATCCTTTGCCAATTTTCACCCAGATTTCAGTATGTTGCAGCTTACTAAATGCTCTTTCATTAATATAATAACAACATTTTGATTAGATGACGGCATCACCTCGTAATATTGGATTGAAAATAATCTTGTCAAATTTGACCAGTTTACGTGTTATCTTAATGGGAGTGCAGTTTTTCTGGAAATGAAAATTGACATGACTTTCTTTTTCGAGCACTAGCTCACCTATGCTTCGGTGAATTTCTCTAAGATTTTAATATGTTGTAGCTGAGACTTTGGGCTATTGTAATATGCCCTTCATTTTGTCATACAGTATCGGGATCACGTCAAAAAACTTGGTTGAAATCAAAGCCTATCTTCGATATATTTAGGTGATCCGAGTATCCTCTCGGATCACCTTCTGTATCTGTACGGATTCTTTGTTCTTCTTCTTTCTTTCTTTCTGGACAAAAGTTGTGTTTCGATTAGCTCAGAAAGTGCTCTTGCTATCAATGTCAAACTTATACCATATATGTATCGTGTCACAAAGACGACAGATCAAGTAAAATCATTGTGATCAGTCGACCGTGACGTCACTATGACGTCATTATATGAAAACACATTTTCATTCATATCTCATTAATGGAATGGAATTTTTCAATGAAATTTACGTCACATAAAGTTCAAGTCAAGCTGATTCTACACATATTCTCAAAATTCATCTATGCGCTTAAAACATGCGCGTACGCGCGCATTGAAATATTTGTATGCTCCAATTGAGCTCAAATTTTTTTTGCACACGTTTCAGACCATTTGGAGCATTTTTTGAAAAATTGAAAAATTTGGACGGACGCGTACGCGCGCGCGCATATACGCACGCACAGCTCATATGCAATAGAAATTTCCCGTTTTTTCACACGGATCGGATGTCTGAAATGTCAAGGAATATTTCCACCAAGTTTCAAGTCAATCCGACTCAATATGACGTCATACGGGCCCGTCAAAGTTGAAATTCCGCGCGCGCGTCAATGGCGATATACAGTGCAACTATGCCAAAAAACCGCCAATTTTAAATCCGATTTTACTCGTCAGGATGGACGGTGACCCCCCATTTTCTTTACATATTTTGAAAGCTGATGAGTTGTACATGTCATTTCATGGGGCGGCAATGCTGGCAAAATGATTAAAAGATATGAAATTTCTTAATAAAGCAAAAAAAGTAAATTTTCAAAATGACGTCATCAAATTTTAAGTTCATTCGAGCGTATCTCACTAATCCTTTGCCAATTTTTATCGAAATTACATTATGATGTAGCTTATTAAATGGTCTTTCATTAATGTAATAACAACATTTTGATTAAATGACGGCATCATCTCGTAAAAATGGATTGAATGTAATCTTGTCAAATTTGACCAGTTTACGTGTTATCTCTATGGGTGTGCAGTTTTTCTGGAAATGAAAATTGACATGACTATCTTTACCGAGCACTAGCTCACTTATGCTTTGGTGAATTTCTCCCAGATTTTAATATGTTGTAGCTGAGACTTTGTGCTATCGTAAGTGTGCCCTTCGTTTTTTCATACAATGTCTGCATCACGTCAAAAAACTTGGTTGAAATTAAAGCTTATCTTTGATGTATTGAAATATTTCTTTCTTTCTGCAACTTTCTTTGCAATAACTCAAGAAAAACATATCCTATCACCCCCATATTTTGCACATGTTTAGTTCATGTCACGTACATTATTTTATAAAATAACAACTACTTGATCAGACGCCATCTTGGGTATGTAAATTAGGGTAAAATGTCATAAATGGTTCATCCTGAATCTAAGTGAATACATGTCCTATCTCTCCCATATTTTGCACACGCAAAGATCATGTTACAAGAATCATTTCACAAAATAACCACTCTTTGCTCAGATGCCATCTTGTGTGTGCAAAGTGGGGTCAAAAGGTCATATGTACTTCTTTCTGTTTCTTCGTTATGACGTGTTATTTCTATGGGAGGGAAGTTTTCTAGATGTGAAAATTGACATGATTGTCTTTATCGAGCACTAGCTCACTTACCCTTCGGTGAATTTTTCTCAAATTCTAATATGTTGTAACTGAGACTTTGCGCTATCGTTACGTGCCATTTGTTTTTTCATATGATGTCGGGATCATGTTAAAATACTTGGTTGAAATTAAAGCTTATCTTCGATGTATTGAGATATTTCTATGTTTCTGCAACATTCTTTGCAATAACTCAAGAAAAACAGCCCATATCACCCCCATATTTTACACATGTTTAGTTCATGTCACGTACATTATTTCATAAAATAACAACTACTTGATCAGACGCCATCTTGGGTATGTAAATTAGGGTCAAAGGTCACAAATACTTCATCCTGTATCTTGGTGAATACATGTCTTATCTTTCCCATATTTTGCACACGGAAAGATCATGTTACAAGAATCATTTCACTAAATAACCACTCCTTGCTCAGATGCCATCTGGGTTGTGCAAAGTGGGGTCAAAGGTCATATGTACTTGTTGCTGTATCTTCGTTATAGTGTATACAGATTTGGTACCAAAGATGGTAGATATGACTCCCTTTTCTAAATGAGAATCCAAACATCACACGGCCAATGTCTCTGAACACAGATGAAACCTGCATGGTCATGCCTATTGCGATCAGGATTTGAATCATTGATTAAAAAAAAAAAAAATCGGATCACCTTAATTTGTCAGTGATGACAAATTACAATCTCTAGTTTCATATTTCTTTCTTTTTCCAACTTTCTTTGCAATAACTCAAGAAAAACATACTCTATCACCACCATATTTTGCACATGTTTAGTTCATGTCACGTACATTATTTCATAAAATAACAACTACTTCATCAGACGCCATCTTGGGTATGTAAATTAGGGTCAAAGGTCATAAATGTTTCATCCTGTATCTTGGTGAATACATGTTCTATCTTACCCATATTTTGCACACGTAAAGACCGTGTTACAAGGATCATTTCACAAAATAACCACTTTTTCCTCAGATGCCACCTTGTCTGTGGAAATTGGGGTCAAAGTGATCAGTCGACCGTGACGTCACTATGACGTCATTATATGAAAACACATTCTCAATCATATCTCATTAATGGAATGGAATTTTTCAATGAAATGTACGTCACATATATTTCAAGTCAAGCGCATTCTATTCATATTCTCAAAATTCATCTATACCTTAAAACGTGCGCGTACGCGCGCGTTGAAATATTTGTATGCTCAAATCGAGCTCAATTTTTTTTTGCACACGTTTCAGACCATTTAGAGCATTTTTTGAAAAATTGAAAAAATCGGACGGACGCGTACGCGCGCGCGCATATACGCACGCACAGCTCATATGCAATAGAAATTTCCCGCTTTTTCACACGGATCGGATGTCTGAAATGTCAAGGAATATTTATACCAAGTTTCAAGTCAATCCGACTCAATATGACGTCATACGGGCCCGTCAAAGTTGAAATTCCGCGCGCGCGTCAATGGCGATATACAGTGCAACTATGCCAAAAAACCGTCAATTTTAAATCCGATTTTACTCGTCAGGATGGACGGTGACCCCCCATTTTCTTTACCTTTTTTGAAAGCTGATGAGTTGTACATGTCATTTCAAGGGGTGGCAATGCTGACAAAATGATTAAAAGATATCAAATTTCTTAATAAAATAAAAAAAGTAAATTTTCAAAATGACGTCATCAAATTTCAAGTTCATTCAAGCGTATCTCACTAGTCCTTGGTCAATTTTCACCCAGATTTCAGTATGCTGTAGCTTATTTCATGTTCTTTCAAACATAAAATTAAAACATTTTGATTGGATGACGGCATCACCTCGTAAAAATGGATTGAAAGTAATCTTGTCAAATTTGACCAGTTTACGTGTTATCTCTATGGGAGTGCAGTTTTTCTGGAAATGAAAATTGACATGACTATCCTTATCGAGCACTAGCTCACTTACCCTTCGGTAAATTTCTCCCAGATTTTAATATGTTGTAGCTGAGACTTTACGCTACCGTAAGAGTGCCCTTAGTTTTTTCATACGAGGTCGGGATCACGTCAAAAATTTTGGTTGAAATTAAAGCTTATCTTCGATGTATTGAGATATTTCTTTCTTTCTGCAACTTTCTTTGCAATAACTCCAGAAAAACAGCCTCTATCACTTCCATATTTTGCACATGTTTAGTTCATGTCACGTACATTTTTTCATAATATAACAACTACTTGATCAGACACAATCTTGGGTATGTAAATTAGGGTCAAAGGTCATAAGTGTTTCATCCTGTATCATAGTGAATACATGTCCTATATTTCCCATATTTTGCACACGCAAAGACCATGTTACAAGGATTATTTCACAAAATAACCACTTTTTGCTCAGATGCCACCTTGTCTGTGGAAATTGGGGTCAAAGGTCATATGTACTTCTTTCTGTATCTTCGTTATGACGTGTAATCTCTATGGGAGGGAATTTCTTTAAATGTGACAATTGACATGATTGTCTTTATCGAGCACTAGCTCACTTACCCTTTTGTGAATTTCTCCCAGATTTTAATATGTTGTAGCTGAGACATTGCGCTATCTAAAGTGTGCCTTTCTTTTTTCATACAATGTCGGGATCATGTTTAAAAACTTGGTTGAAATTAAAGCTTATCTTCGATGTATTGAGAAACTTCTGTCTTTCTGCAACTTTCTTTGCAATAACTCAAGAAAAACAGCCCCTGTCACCTCCATATTTTGTACATGTTTAGTTCATGTCACGTACATTATTTCATGAAATAAAAACTACTTAATCGGACACCATCTTGGGTATGTAAATTATGGTCCAAGGTCATAGATATTTTATCTTGTATCTTAGTGAATACCTGTCCTATCTTTCCCATATTTTGCACACGTATAGACGATGTCGCGAGAATCATTTCACAAAACAACCACTTTTTCCTCAGATGCCATCTTGGGAGTGTAAAGGTGGGTCAAAGGTCATATGTATTTGTTGCTGTATCTTTGTTATCTATAATGTATACAGAATTCAGTACCAAGGTGGGCAGATATGACTCCCTTTTCTAAATGATAATCCAAACATCACACGGCCAATCTCTCTAAACACAGATGAAACGTGTATGGTCATGCGTAGAAATTGCGATCAGGACTCGAATCATTGATAAAAAAAAAAAAAAAAATCGGATCACCTTAATTTGTCAGTAATGACAAATTACAATCTCTAGTTAGGTGATCCGAGTATCCTCTCGGATCACCTTCTGTATCTGTACGGATTCTTTCTTCTTCTTCTTCTTCTTTCTTTATTTCTCCCCAAAAGTTGTGCAGAGGTTAGCTCAGAAAGTGCTATGCCTATCAAGTTCAAACTTATACCATGTATGTATCGTGTCCCAAAGACGGCAATCGAACTAGAATCAAAGTGATCAGTCGACCGTGACGTCACTATGACGTCATTATATGAAAACACATTTTCATTCATATCTCATTAATGGAATGGAATTTTTCAATGAAATTTACGTCACATATAGTACAAGGCAAGCACATTATACTCAAATTCTCAAAATTCATATTTATCTTAAAAACGTGCGCGTACGCGCGCGTTGAAATATTTGTATGCTCCAATCGAGCTCAAATTTTTTTTACACACGTTTCAGACAATTTGGAGCAATTTTTGAAAAATTGAAAAAATTGGACGGACGCGTACGCGCGCGCGCATATACGCACGCACAGCTCATATGCAATAGAAATTTCCCGTTTTTTCACATTGATCGGATGTCTAAAATGTCAAGGAATATTTCCACCAAATTTCAAGTCAATCCCACTCAATATGACGTCATACGGGCCCGTCAAAGTTGAAATTCCGCGCGCGCGTCAATGGCGATATACAGTGCAACTATGCCAAAAAACCGCCAATTTTAAATCCGATTTTACTCGTCAGGATGGACGGTGACCCCCCATTTTCTTTACATATTTTGCAAGCTGATGAGTTGTACATGTCATTTCATGGGGTGGCGATACTTGAAAAATGATTAAAAGATATCACATTTCTTAATGAATTAAAAGAAGTAAATTTTCAAAATGACGTCATCACATTTCAAGTTCACTCGAGCGTATCTCACTTATCCTATGCCAATTTTCACCCAAATTTCAGTATGTTGTAGCTTATTAAATGGTCTTTCAAAAATGTAATAACACACATTTGATTGGATGACAACATCACCTCGTAAAAATGGATTGAAAATAACCTTGTCAAATTTAATCAGTTTACGTGTTATCTCTATGGGAGTGCAGTTTTTCTGGAAATGAAAATTGACATGACTGTCTTCTTCGAGCACTACCTCACTTATGCTTCGGTGAATTTCTCCCAGATTTTAATATGTTGTAGGTGAGACTTTGGGCTATCGTGAATGTGCCATTTGTTCTTTTATACGATGTCGGGATTACGTGAAAAAACTTGGTTGAAATTAAAGCTTATCTTCGATGTATTGGAAAATGTCTTTCTTTCTGCAACTTTCTGTGCAATAACTCAAGAAAAACATACCCTATCACCACCATATTTTGCATATGTTTAGTTCATGTCACGAACATTATTTCACAAAATAACAACTACTTGATCAGACGCCATCTTGGGTATGTAAATTAGGATCAAAGGTCATAAATGTTTCATCCTGTATCTTGGTAAATATATGTCCTATCTTTCTCATACTTTGCACACGCAAAGACCATGTTACAAGGATCATTTCACAAAATAACCACTTATTGCTCAGATGCCATCTTGGGTGTGCAAAGTGGGGTCAAAGGTCATATGAAGGGTTTGTTTGCAAAAACCGATAAGTCCATTTTTGAAGATTTTGAAGTACGATCTCAGTCTTATAGTACAACATGATACCTTTTAAGTGATATATTGGTCACTACATATATAGGTATATTTCTTAAGTTATGGTCAAAAGAAGCAAAAAAATTCTTATTATTCTCTTTATTTTTCTTGACCTTTAATCGCAAATATCTCCATTTGGCAAATATGGACTTATCGGTTTTTGCAAACAGACTCTTCATATGTACTTCTTTCTCAATCTTCGCTATTACGTGTTATCTCTATGGGAGGGAGTTTTTCTAGATGTGAAAATTGACATGACTATCTTTATCAAGCACTATCTCACTTATGCTTCAGTGAATTTCTCCTAGATTTTAATATGCTGTAGCTGAAACTTTGTGATATCATATAAGTGCCCTTTGTTTTTTCACACGATGTCGTTATTACGTCAAAATACTTGGTTAAAATCAAAGCTCATCAACGGTGTATTGAAATATTTCTTTCTTTGCCCAACTTTCTTTGCAAAAACTCAAGAAAAACATGCTCTATCACCACCATATTTTGCACATGTTTAGTTCATGTCACCTACATTATTTCATAAAATAACGACTTCTTGATCAGACGCCATCTTGGGTATGTAAATAAGGGTCAAAGGTCATAACTGTTTCATCTTGTATCTTGGTGAATACCTGTCCTATCTTTCCCATATTTTGAACATTTATAGACGATGTCGCAAGAATCATTTCACAAATTAACCACTTTTTCCTCAGGTGCCATCTTGGGAGTGTAAAGGTGGGTGAAAGGTCATATGTATTTGTTGCTGTAACTTCGTTATCTAGTGTATACAGAATTTAGTACCAAGGATGGCAGATATGACTCCCTTTTCTAAATTAGAATCCAAACATCACACGGCCAATGTCTCTAAACACAGATGAAACCTGTATGGTCATGCGTATTGCGATCAGGACTCGAATCATTGAAAAACTAGACCCGGAATTTGTCAAGACTGACAAATTAGGTGATCCGATTTTTTTTAAAATCAATGATTCGAGTCCTGATCACAATAGGCATGACCATAAGGTTTCATCCTTGTTTAGAGACATTGGCCGTGTGATATTTGGATTCTCATTTAGAAAAGGGAGTGAGACCTGCCATCTTTGGTACCGAATTCCGTATACACTAACGGAAATACAGAATGAAGTATATTTGACCTTTGACCTCACTTTGCACACCCAAAATGGCGTCTAAGCAAAAAGTGATTATTTTATGAAATGATTCTTGTAACATGGTCTTTGCGTGTGCAAAATATGGGAAAGATAGGACATGTATTCACCAAGATACTGGATGAAACATTTATGACCTTTGACCCTAATTTACATACCCAAGATGGTGTCCGATCAAGTAGTTGTTATTTTATGAAATAATGTACGTGACATGTACTAAACATGTGCAAAATATGGGATTGATAGCCATTGTTGTTGTTCATCTATTGCACAGAAAGTAGAAAGAAAGAAAAATAAAGAAAAAATTATGTTATTTTATAGAAATTTGAAGGAGAAGCATAAAAAAATCAGAAAAAGATAAAGTAAGGAAAGGGAGATTAAGATTAACTAAAGAAAAAGAAGAAAAAAAGTGTTTAAAAAATTTAAAAAAATATTGGCAGGGGTGAGCCTCGAACCAGGGACCTTAGGATTACGAGTCGGATGCGCTACGCAATGACCTATTTCATTCTCCATAGGCCCTGTGTATTAAGCAAAATGACGCTGCATCGAAGCCTCGTGCCATTTTCAACCAAGTTTTTCGACGTGATGCTGACATCGTATGAAAAAATGGAGGGCACACTTACGATAGCCCAAAGTCTCAGCTACAACATACTAAAATCTGGGAGAAATTCACCGAAGCATAAGTGAGCTAGTGCTCGAAAAAGAGAGTCATGTCAATTTTCACTGCCAGAAAAACTGCTCTCCCATAGAGATAACACGTACACTGGTCAAATTTGACAATATTACTTTCAATCCATTTTTACGAGGTGATGCCGTCATCCAATCAAAATGTTGTAATCATATTAATGAAAGATCATATAATAAGCTACAACATACTGAAATCTGGGTGTAAATTGGCAAAGGATAAGTGAGATACGCTTGAGTGAACTTGAAATTTGATGACGTCATTTTGAAAATTTACTTTTTTTACTTTATTAAGATATTTGATATCTTTTAATCATTTTTCCAGCATCGCCAACCCATGAAATAACATATTCAACTCATCAGCTTTCAGAATATGTAAAGAAAATGGGGGGTCACCGTCCATCCTGACAAGTAAAATTGGATTTAAAATTGGCGTTTTTTTGGCATCGTTGCACTGTATATCGCCATTGACGCGCGCGCGGAATTTCAACTTTGACGGGCCCGTATGACGTCATATTAAGTCGGATTGACTTGAAACTTGGTAGAAATATTCCTTGACATTTCAGGCATCCGATAAATGTAAAAAAACGGGAAATTTCTATTGCATATGAGCTGTGTGTGCGAATATGTGCGCGCGCGTACGCGTCCGTCCAATTTTTTCAATTTTTCAAAAAATGCTCCAAATGGTCTGAAACGTGTGCAAAAAAAATTTGAGCTCGATTTGAGCATACAAATATTTCAACGCGCGCGTACGCGCGCGTTTTGAGATAAAAATGAATTTTGAGAATTTGAGTAGAATTCACTTGACTTGAAATATGTGTGACGTAAATTTCATTGAAGAATTCTATTCTATTAATGAGATATGCATGAAAATGTGTTTTCATATAATGACGTCATAGTGACGTCACGGTCGACTGATCACTATGATTTTACTTGCGCTGTCGTCTTTGCGACATGATACATATATGGTATAAGTTTGACATTGAGAGGCAATGCACTTTCTGAGCTAACCTCTGCACAAATTTTGTCCAGAAATAAAGAAGATTAAAAAGAAGAACAAAGAATCAGTACAGATACAGAAGGTGATCCGAGAGGATACTCGGATCACCTAAAAAATCGGATCACCTTAATTTGTCAGTAATGACAAATTACAATCTCTAGTTGTTTCTTTATTTCTCCTCAAAAGTTGTGCAGAGGTTAGCTCAGAAAGTGTATTGCCTCTCAATGTCAAACTTATACCATATATGTATCATGTCGCAAAGACGACAGCGCAAGTAAAATCATAGTGATCAGTCGACCGTGACGTCACTATGACGTCATTATATGAAAACACATTTTCATGCATATCTCATTAATGGAACAGAATATTTCAATGAAATTTACGTCACATATATTTCAAGTCATGCGAATTCTACTCATATTCTCAAAATTCATTTTTATCTCAAAACGTGCGCGTACGCGCGCGTTGAAATATTTGTATGCTCAAATCGAGCTCAAAATTTTTTTGCACACGTTTCAGACCATTTGGAGCATTTTTTGAAAAATTGAAAAAATTGGACGGACGCGTACGCGCGCGCACATATTCGCACGCACAGCTCATATGGAATAGAAATTTTCAATTTTTTCACATGGATCGGATGTCCGAAATGTCAAGGAATATTTATACCAAGTTTCAAGTCGATCCGATTCAATATGACGTCATACGGGCCCCTCAAATTCAAAATTCCGCGCGTGCGTCAATGGGGATACACAGTGCAACTATGCCAAAAAACCGCCAATTTTAAATCGGATTTTACTCGTCAGGATGGACGGTGACCCCCCATTTTCTTGACATATTCTGAAAGCTGATGAGTTGTACATGTCATTTCATGGGCTGGCTATGCTGACAAAATGATTAAAAGATATCAAATTTCTTAATAAAGTAAAAAAAGTAAATTTTCAAAATGACGTCATCAAATTTCAAGTTTGCTCGAGCGTATCTCACTTATCCTTTGCCAATTTTCACCTAAATTTCAATATGTTGTAGCTTATGAAATGCTCTTTCATAAATGTAATTACACAATTTTGATCAGATGACGACATCACCTCGAAAAAAATGGATTGAAGGTAACCTTGTCAAATTTGACCAGTTTACGTGTAATCTCTATGGGAGTGCAATTTTTAGGGAAATGAAAATTGACATGACTATCTTTATCGAGCACTAGCTCACTTATGCTACGGTGAATTTCTCTAAGATTTTGATATGTTGTAGCTGAGACATAGGGCTATCGTAAGTGTGCCATTCATTTTTTCATACGTTGTCGGGATCACGTCAAAAAAATTGGTTGAAATTAAAGCTTATCTTCGATGTATTGTAATATTTCTTTCTTTTTACAACTTTATGTGCAATAACTCAAGAAAAACATACCCTATCACCACCATATTTTGCACATGTTTAGTTCATGTCACGAACATTATTTCACAAAATAACAACTACTTGATCGGACGCCATCTTAGGTATGTAAATTAGGGTCAAAGGTCATAAATGTATCATCCTGCATCTTGGTGAATACATGTCCTATCTTTCCCATATTTTGCACACGTAAAGACCATGTTACAAGAATCATTTCACTAAATAACCACTTTTTGCTCAGATGCCATCTTGTCTGTGCAAAGTGTTGTGAAAGGTCATATGTACTTTTTTCTGTATCTTCGTTATGACGTGTTATCTCTATGGGAGGGAATTTTTCTAGATGTTAATATTGACACGATTGTCTTTATCGAGCACTAGCTCACTTACCCTTCGGTGAATTTTTCTCAGATTTTAATATGTTGTAACTCAGACTTTGCGCTATCGTTACGTGCCCTTTGCTTTTTTCATATGATGTCGGGATCATGTTAAAATACTTGGTTGAAATTAAAGCTTATCTTCGATGTGCTGAGATATTTCTATGTTTCTGAAACTTTCTTTGCATAACTCAAGAAAAACAGCCCCTATCACCCCCATATTTTGCACATGTTTAGTTCATGTCACGTAGATTATTTCATAAAATAACAACTACTTGATCGGACAACATCTTGGGTATGTAAATTAGGGTCAAAGGTCACAAATGTTTCATCCTGAATCTTGGTGAATACATGTCTTATCTTTCCCATATTTTGCACACGCAAAGATCATGTTACAAGAATCATTTCACAAAATAACCACTTTTTGCTCAGATGCCATCTAGGTTGTGCAAAGTGGGGTCAAAGGTCATATGTACTTGTTGCTGTATCTTCGTTATTGTGTATACAGAGTTGGTACCAAAGATGGCAGATACGACTCCCTTTTCTAAATGAGAATCCAAACATCACACGGCCAATGTCTCTGAACACAGAAGAAACCTGCATGGTCATGCCTATTGCGATCAGGACTTGAATCATTGAGTAAAAAAAAAAAAATCGGATCACCTTAATTTGTCAGTGATGACAAATTACAATCTCTAGTCTTCTTCTTTATTTCTTTCTCCTCAAATGTTGTGCAGAGGTTAACTCAAAAAGTCATTCACCTATCACTTCTAAACTGATACCATATATGTATCACGTCATAAGGACGACAGATCTAATGTATCACTGTGATCAGTCAACCATGACGTCACTATGACGTCATTATCTGAAAACACGTTCACATTCGTATCTCATTAATGGAATGGATTTTCTCAATGAAATTTACATATCATATAGTTCAAGTCAAGCTCTATTGATATATTTCATAAAATTAAGTCACGTTCATAGTAAACGAGCGCGTACGCGCGCGTTGAAATTTTAACATGCTCCAATCGAACTCAAAATTGTTTTGCACACGTTTCAGGTCATTTGGAGTATTTCAGAAAAAAATCGACGGACGCGTACGCGCGCGCGCATATACGCACGCACAGCTCATATGCAATAGAAATTTCCCGTTTTTTTCACACGTATTGGATGTCTGAAATGTCAAAGAATGTTTCTACCAAGTTTCAAGTCAATCCGACTCAATATGACGTCATACGGGCCCGTCAAAGTTGAAATTCCGCGCGCGCGTCAATGGCGATATACAGTGCAACAATGCCAAAAAACCGCCAATTTTAAATCCGATTTTACTCGTCAGGATGGACGGTGACCCCCCATTTTCTTTACATATTCTGAAAGCTGATGAGTTGTACATGTCATTTCATGGGTTGGCGATGCTGAAAAAATGATTAAAAGGTATCAAATTTCTTAATAAAGTAAAAAAAGTAAATTTTCAAAATGACGTCATCAAATTTCAAGTTCATTCAAGCATATCTCACTTATTCTTTAGTTGATTTTCGTCCAAATTTCAATATGTTGTAGCTTATTAAATGGTCTTTCAGATATATAATAACAACAATTTGATTGGATGACGGCATCACCTCGTAAAAAGGGATTAAAAGTAACATTGTTAAATTTGACCAGTTTACGTGTTATCTCTATGGGAGTGCAGTTTTTCTGGAAATGAAAACTGACATGACTATCTTTATCGAGCACTAGCTCACTTATGCTTCGGTGAATTTTTCCCAGATTTTAATATGTTGTAGCTGAGACTTTGGGCTATCGTAAGTGCGTCCTTTGTGTTTTCATACGATGTCGGGATCACGTCAAAAAACTTACTTGAAATTAAAGTTTATCTTCGATGTATTGAAATATTTCTTTCTTTTTGCAACGTTATGTGCAATAACTCAAGAAAAACATACCCTATCACCACCATATTTTGCACATATTTAGTTCATGTCACGAACATTATTTCATAAAATAACAACGACTTGATCAGACGCCATCTTGGGTATGTAAATTAGGGTCAAAGGTCATAGATGTTTCATCCTTTATCTTGGTGAATACATGTCCTATCTTTCCCATATTTTGCACACGTAAAGACCATGTTACAGGGATCATTTCATAAAATAACCACTTTTTGCTCAGATGCCATCTTGTCTGTGCAAAGTGGGGTCAAAGGTCATATGTACTTCTTTTTCTATTTTCGCTATGACGTGTTATCTCTATGGGAGGGAATTTTTTTAGATGTGAAAATTGACATGACTCTCTTTATCGAGCACTATCTTACTTTCGAGCACTATCTTACTTATTTCTCTCAGATTTTAGTATGTTGTAGCTGAGACTTTGCACTATCACGATTCGAATCATTGATTAAAAAAGAAATCGGATCACCTTAATTTGTCAGTGATGACAAATTACAATCTCTAGTTTGCAATGTGTTCACAATGTTAAAACGCTCAAATTTAACAATGTGAAGAGATTTTACGCTGTGGAACACTGTCTTTCCAGCAGGGTTGTTTTGCTTTGTTTTGATTTTCTGTTTGTTTGTTTGTTTGTTTGTTTGTTTGTTTGTTTGTTTGTTTGTCTGTTTGTTTGTTTGTTTGTTTGTTTGTTTGTTTGTTTGTCTGTCTGTTTGTTTGTTTGTTTTTTATATTAGCACGTTTATGATGTGTGCAATGATTGATAAGGAACTTAGGTTATGCCAGAGAGATGGGGATGTGTCATAAAAGATTATATGATATTTCACATGTTACATCTCGTGAGAGTTATTCGATTACTTTGTTTAATAACATGGAGCTTAAGAAACATTTTTATAAGGGGATAAGCGACACGTCTATTGTAGCTTTAAAAATAAAAGACAGATATAGATTTTGTCTTCCAGGGCAATCAAACGGCTTCGGATATAATTATGTTTCGCAAGTCTTGGCAGTTTAATTCTCAATACACATAACTACTCCCTTGCTCAAAAATGAATGAATCAGATGTATCATCAACATGCGTACATTATAAACCTACTGTGTCGCTGTGGGTAACGTCCCAGGGCACGTAATACGTTCTAAATTTCAAGGGTTGTAGGATCCGGAGCAAATTGATTTGCCTTTAACGGTGGTGTGTGAGAGACAATGCGGTGACGTCATTCGTCGTCTGCGAAACTTTTTAATCTGGGCTATAGGAAGTCCCGCGGGAATAACTTGACAACGCGCGACTGCATACGACGTGGTCTCAGCAGTACCAAGGATATTACTTTGCCTTCCACAAAGGGGTGACATGATAACGCCCAAACACAAATCTATGACAGTCACATAACAAGGAAAGATATTGTTTTCCTTTCTGCATTCGCTCAAAAATAGCTGACAAACGTCAATTTGAGAAGGGAAAAAAATGGGAAAAGGAAAACAGAAAACTTCTCTCGGTTTTGCATCACGTCTTTTCAGACTATATTATGTTTGAATCCAGCTGAGAATCACAAGAAAGACTACATGGGGATTCTTCAACATCCAGGCCCCTGGTTTCCCGGGTCCCGGGTTTTTAGCTGACTTAACAAAAGTCTCTGAAACTTTTTTTAGGTGATCCGAGTATCCTCTCGGATCACCTTCTGTATCTGTACGGATTCTTTGTTGGTGGTTCTTCTTCTTAGGTGATCCGAGTATCCTCTCGGATCACCTTCTGTATCTGTACTGATTCTTTGTTCTTCTTTTTATTCTTCTTTATTTCTAACCAAAATTTGTGCAGCGGTTAGCTCAGAAAGTGCATTGCCTTTCAATGTCAAACTTATACCATATATGTATCATGTCCCAAAGACGGCAGATCAAGTAAAATCATAGTGATCAGTCGACCGTGACGTCACTATGACGTCATTATATGAAAACACATTCTCATTCATATCTCATTAATGGAATAGAATTTTGCAATGAAATTTACGTCACATACATTTCAATTTATGCGCATTTTACTCATATTATCAAAATTCATATTTTCTCTTCAAACGTGCGCGTACGCGCGCGTTGAAATATTTGTATGCTCAAATCGAGCTCAAATTTTTTTTGCACACGTTTCAGACCATTTGGAGCATTTTTTGAAAAATTGAAAAAATTGGACGGACGCGTACGCGCGCGCACATATTCGCACACACAGCTCATTTGCAATGGAAATTTCCCGTTTTTTTACATTTATCGGATGCCTAAAATGTCAAGGAATATTTCTACCAAGTTTCAAGTCAATCCGACTCAATATGATGTCATACGGGCCCGTCAAAGTTGAAATTCCGCGCGCGCGTCAATGGCGATATACAGTGCAACGATGCCAAAAAAACGCCAATTTTAAATTCGATTTTACTCGTCAGGATGGACGGTAACCTCCCATTTTCTTCACATATTCTGAAAGCTGATGAGTTGTACATGTCATTTCATGGGTTGGCGATGCTGGCAAAATGATTAAAAGATATCAAATTTCTTAATAAAGTAAAAAAAGTAAATTTTCAAAATGACGTCATCACATTTCAAGTTTACTCGAGCGTATCTCACTTATCCTTTGCCAATTTACACCCAAATTTCAGTATGTTGTAGCTTATTAAATGATCTTTCATTAATATAATTACAACATTTTGATTGGAGGACGGCATCACCTCGTAAAAATGGATTGAATGTAATATTGTCAAATTTGACCAGTTTACGTGTTATCTCTATGGGAGAGCAGTTTTTCTGGCAGTGAAAATTGACATGACTCTCTTTTTCGAGCACTAGCTCACTTATGCTTCGGTGAATTTCTCCCAGATTTTAGTATGTTGTAGCTGAGACTTTGGGCTATCGTAAATGTGCCCTCCATTTTTTTATACGATGTCGGCATCACGTCGATAAACTTGGTTGAAAAATGGCACGTGGCTTCGATGCAGCGTCATTTTGCTTAATACACAGGGCCTATGGAGCATGAAATAGGTCATTGCATAGCGCATCCGACTCGTAATCCTAAGGTCCCTGGTTCGAGCCTCACCCCTGCCAATATTTTTTTTTAATTTTTTTAAACACTTTTTTCTTCTTTTTCTTTAGTTAGTCTTAATCTCCCTTCATAACTTCATCTTTTTCTGATTTATTTATGCTTCTCCTTCAAATTTCTATAAAATAACATATTTTTTCTTTATTTTTCTTTCTTTCTACTACTTTCTGTGCGATAGATGAACAACAACATTGTCTATTGATCCCATATTTTGCACATGTTTAGTTCATGTCACGTACATTATTTCATAAAATAACAACTACTTGATCAGACACCATCTTGGGTATGTAAATTAGGGTCAAAGGTCATACATGTTTCATCCTGTATCTTGGTGAATACATGTCCTATCGTTCCCATATTTTGCACACGTAAAAACGATGTTACAAGGATCATATCACAAAATAACCACTTTTTGCTCAGATGCCATCTTGTCTGTGCAAATTGGGGTCAAATGTCATATGTACTTCTTTCTGTATCTTCGTTATGACGTGTTATCTCTATGGGACGGAATTTTTTTTTAATGTGAAAATTGACATGATCGTCTTTATCGAGCACTAGCTCACTTACCCTTCGGTGAATTTCTCCCAGATTTTAATATGTTGTAACTGAGACTTTGCACTATCGTTATATGCCCTTCGTTTATTCATACGATGTCAGAATCACATTAAAAATCTTGATAAAAAATAAATCTTATCTTCGATGTATTTAGATAGTTCTTTCTTTCTGCAACTTTCTTTGTAATAACTCAAGAAAAACACGCCCTATCACCCCCATATTTTGCACATGTTTAGTTCATGTCACGTACATTATTTCATGAAATAACAATTACTTGATTGGACAATATCTTGGGCATGTAAATAAGGGTCAAAGGTCATAAATGTTGCATTTTGTATCTTGGTGAATACCTGTCCTATCTTTGCCATATTTTGCACACGTATATAGACGATGTCGCAAGAATCATTTCACAAAATAACCACTTTTTCCTCAGATGCCATCTTGGGAGTGTAAAGGTGGGTCAAAGGTCTTATGTATTCGTTGCTGTATCTTCGTTATTCAGTGTATACAGAATTTGGTACCAATGATGGCAGATACGACTCCCTTTGCTAAATGAGAATGCAAACATCACACGGCCAATGTCTCTAAACACAGATGAAACTTGTATGGTCATGCCTATTGCGATCAGGACTCGAATCATTGATAAAAAAAAAAAATCGGATCACCTTAATTTGTCAGTGATGACAAATTACAATCTCTAGTTCTTCTTTCTTTATTTCTGGACAAATTTTGTGTATCGATTAGCTCAGAAAGTATTCTTCCTATCAATGTCAAAATTATACCATATATGTATCATGTCCCAAAGACGACGGGTCTAATAAAATCATTGTGATCAGTCGACCGTGACGTCACTATGACGTCATTATATGAAAACACATTCTCAATCATATCTCATCAATGGAATGGAATTTTTCAATGAAATTTACGTCACATTTATTTCAAGTTATGCGGATTCTACTCATATTCTCAAAATTCATATTTTCTCTTAAAACGTGCGCGTACGCGCGCGTTGAAAAATTTGTATGCTCAAATCGAGCTCAAATTTTTTTTGCACACGTTTCAGACCATTTGGAGCATTTTTTGAAAAATTGAAAAAATTGGACGGACGCGTACGCGCGCGCACATATTCGCACACACAGCTCATATGCAATGGAAATTTCCCGTTTTTTCACACTTATCGTATGCCTAAAATGTCAAGGAATATTTCTACCAAGTTTTAAGTCAATCCGACTCAATATGACGTCATACGGGCCCGTCAAAGTTGAAATTCCGCGCGCGCGTCAATGGCGATATACAGTGCAACGATGCCAAAAAAACGCCAATTTTAAATCCGATTTTACTCGTCAGGATGGACGGTGACCCCCCATTTTCTTTACATATTCTGAAAGCTGATGAGTTGTACAAGTCATTTCATGGGTTGGCAATGCTGGAAAAATGATTGAAATATATCAAATTTCTTAATAAAGTTAAAAAAGTACATTTTCAAAATGACGTCATCAAATTTCAAGTTCATTCAAGTATATCTCACTTATTCTTAGTTGATTTTCGTCCAAATTTCAATATGTTGTAGCTTATTAAATGTTCTTTCAGACATATAATAACAACAATTTGATTGGATGACGGCATCACCTCGTAAAAAGGGATTAAAAGTAACATTGTTAAATTTGACCAGTTTACGTGTTATCTCTATGGGAGTGCAGTTTTTCTGGAAATGAAAACTGACATGACTATCTTTATCGAGCACTAGCTCACTTATGCTTCGGTGAATTTCTCCCATATTTTAGTATGTTGTAGCTGAGACTTTGGGCTATCGTAAGTGTGCCCTTCGTTTTTTCATACGGAGTCGGCATCATGCCCAAAAACTTGGTTGAAATTAAAGCTTATCTTCCATGTATTTTCATATTCCTTTCTTTCTGCAACTTTCTTTGCAATAACTCAAGAAAAACAAGCTCTATCAGCCCTATATTTTGCACATGTTTAGTTTATGTCACGTACATTATTTCATAAAATAACAACTACTTGATCGGGCACCTTCTTGGGTATGTACATTAGGGTCAAAGGTCAAAAATGTTTCATCCTGTATCTTGGTGAATACATGTCTTATCTTTCCCATCTTTTGCATACGTAAAGACCATGTTACAAGAATCATTTCACAAAATAACCACTTTTTGCTCAGACGCCATCTTGTCTGTGCAAAGTAGGGTCAAAGGTCATATGTACTTCTTTCTTTATCTTCATTATGACGTGTTATCTCTATGGGAGGGAATTTTTCTAGATGTGAAAATTGACATGATTGTCTTTATCGACGACTAGCTCAATTACCCTTCGGTGAATTTCTTCCAGATATTAGTATGTTGTAGCCAATGTAATACTCTTTAAGTTTTGTTAATCAAAGTTTTAATCGGATGATGTCTTTACCACTTGAAAATGGATATAATGTAACCTTGTCAAATTTAACCAGTTTACGTGTTATCTCTATGGGAGGGAATTTTTCTGGAAATGAAAATTGACATGACGGTCTTTATCGAGCACTACCTCACTTACTCTTCTGTAAATTTCTCTCAGATTTTAATATGTTGTAGCTGAGACTTTGGGCTATCATCAGTGATTCTCCATTTTTTCATACGACGCCGAGATCACGTCAAAAAACTTGGTTGACATCAAACTTATCTTCGATGTATTGAGATATTTCTTTCTCTCTGCAACTTTCTTTGCAATAACTCAAGAAAAACAGCCCCTATCATCCCCATATTTTGCACATGTTTAATTTATGTCACGTACATTATTTCATAAAATAACAACTACTTGATCAGACACCATCTTGGGTATGTAAATTATGGTCAAAGGTCATAAATGTTTTAACCTGTATCTTGGTGAATACATGTCCTATCTTTCCCATATTTTGCACACGCAAAGGCCATGTTACAAGAATCATTTCACAAAATAACCACTTTTTGCTCAGATGCCATCTTGGCTGTGCAAAGTTGGGTCAATGGTCAAATATACTTCATTCTGTATCTTCGTTATAGTGTATACCGAATTTGGTAACAAAGATAGCAGACCTGACTCTCTTTTCTAAATGAGAATCCAAATATCACACGTCCAATGTCTCTAAACACAGATGAAACCTATATGGTCATGCCTATTGCGATCAGGACTCGAATCATTGATTAAAAAAAAATCGGATCACCTAATTTGTCAGTCTTGACAAATTCCAAGTCTAGTTTTTTTTTTTTTTTTTTTGCCGTGACGACAGGAAACAACACAATTCTGTATAACTACACAACCAACATGACCAAAGTGGGAGTTAGCAGTGTCACGTGACTCCAATCAAATCGAACAATCTTAAGACATATATCTGTCTCATCTGACGAAATCTTCCAATTCGTTGTCTGGTAATATAATCACAAAATTTAAAGAAAAGAGTTACATAGAGCAAAAAACAAACCAAAACACAAGTCTCTTCATTATCATGACGTGAAAATCTTAACTTCATATTTTTATTTTATATCACTTCCAATAAAGATATAAAGTACACCATGATATTTGCATATATATGCAATCGAAATCAATGCAGCTCATTTTTTTTACAATACTTTCTTTAACTTTTACATTCAATTAACATTTATTTCATTCAAGAATTTGGATGGGGGAAGGTAAATTATTATTTCCTCCGCTTGAAGCTAAGCTCCAGATAAAGGAACTCCTACATCGCCGAAAATTTTGTCAAGAAATTTTAGGCAAATTGATGCATTATGTAGCCAAAGCTTGCAATGAGTGTTAGCCTAAGTGTTGACTGCTTAAATTATCATGTATATCTTCTCTTTGTTGACTTGCTGAAAGAAATTAGAACCGATATGACTTCTTTTTGTTCGTTAAACTTTCATCGGAAATCCAGAAACGAATACTGTCAATGTCCAATGTCAACTATGATCTTTTGCATAACAGCGACTTTCTTTACAGTTTCTTTCCAAGTATGCCTTCTTCACATCGTTTATTTTCAATGATTTAAAGGGATGGTATTATTGATTGAGATTAGGATTCAGCTTTTAGCTTATTGCGAGATACTTAGAAACCACTTTTTAAAGATGTTAAAGAGGATACACTTCTTAGAGGAATTCAACATTTATTTGATGAAAATCGGTTATGAAATGGCTGAGATATCAAAAAACGAAGTCAAAACAAAGCGATCATAATAAAAGGTGTGTCCCATCTTTTGTGAGGATCGCGTTATTTTGGATATCTCAGCCATTTCAAAACCAATTTTCAGCCATTAACTCTGAATTCCTCTTAAAATTATATGCTCTTTCATATTTTGTAAGAGATTTCTCATTATCTCAAAAAATCGTCATCAAAAAAACGTTGGAAACCTGAAGCCCCATCTCAATCGAAACTATACCATCTCTTTAAAAGAATTCATTTTAGTTTTGAATATAACGACTTGCTATTTTTAGCATCTGTAACGCTATCTCTGAGTATGGACTACTGAACGATATTTGTCTTCATTGATGGTTCTTTTCTCAGAAGAAATTAATCCACAATTTAGAGTTATGAGTTTTCTTGACGCCACAGTGCACTGCAGTGGTTCCGCAGTGGGAGATCAGCATGTGAAAACACGGCGATATGAACAAAACTCCTTTCTTGTTTATCTGTGATCTCGGGTGTACTTTCGTAACAGATCGGAAGGATTGCCGTTTCGGAATTACGCGTGATCGACATGATATATAGAGGAAAATGCAAAATTTGCTGAAGTGACTTAAAAGTGTTGGTGTCCGACTTCCCCTACCACTGCCTATACGTCTAAACTTTGTCATTTACACTGTTCCTATACATACAAAATGTCTCGTTTGTTTGTCTTGGTTTGTATTTTACTTTCTCTATGGTCTGTCACGCTATGGTAATGATGCTATAGGGTTAGGGTTAGGGTTAGGGTTAGGGTTAGGGTTAGGGTCAGTTCTAATTTGATTACCATACATGTCTCGTTAGCCCAGCTAAAGAAACGTGCAGTTTTGATTATTGTATTTAGTGTTCAGGTGTTGGTGAAGAATTTAAATCAAAATTTGTAAACGACAATGTAGCATCAATGTGGTTGCAACATTGTATAGGCCTACATGAATGCAAGAAAAACAAAAATAGTGAGGAAAGAATTTTAAAGATTGACATCATTATCTATCAACCCCACAATTTCCGGTCCTTTCCCCCAAATTTAAATATCGATTTCTCAAAACACTATAAAACACAATAAAACAACATAATGGACACTTCCTTTCACAATGCTCTGACTGTATTGAGATAACTAGATAGTATATGCTGTTTTGAGCTCATTGTGTTGTTATGTTCCATTTGACGTGTAACAAGTTTGAAAGAAATGCATTGTGCGCTCCGTGACCCTCTTAACTAAAATGTGTTTCAATGCGAGTCATATCCTTGAGGAGTGTGTATAAAGTGTGTCTCTTTAGAGAAACGGTCAATGAACACAAGAATGTCTTATACGTATAAATAGGCCGAGGCGCGTATTGTCCTCAAACACATTAATGAAGATTCAATGTTATCGATCTTTATATCGATGCAAGCCTGCTATATTATACCTGAACATAGATACCATTGATATAAAACGACGTTGTTATGTAATGCCGAATAATCCCCTTGTAAGGAATACCTTCACTTCTTTTTACAAATCTATACAATCATCAAGAACTCAAGTCATGCATGCGCATTGTCACTTTGAAGAACAAGATAAAAAGTTGACGTGGCTTAATAACAGCGCCAAAAATTTATATGCAACGAACCATTTTAGTGGCTGAAACAACTCTGATGAATAACCGTATACAAACCCTTGGTCAGTAAGTTAGAATGATTAAAAGGAAGGAAACACTAGGAATTCGGCAGTAGGCCTAAAGAGATCACTTACCTGTAAAGAAGTCATCGTCAAAATATTGGTATAGGAATCCTGATCAAAACTAGACATAACACCTTCCCATGTCTCCGTTAATATTTATAACGACCACGCGACAAGTTGATCAGGATTCTAACTAAAAACGTCCATCGCGGAATTACGCATTGCACGTTTCTCTCAACGAGTGAAACTGTAATGACGTCCCAATCTCAGGTAGACCGGAGATAAACTCAGGGAGATAGACTCCCACCTTCCTGATTGGGCCATCTGCCATCTGCTTGCATGTTTTTCTCGGTTTCCTACGAGGCGACTCTCGCGTTATTGTTTGTCAACAAGGAGGGAATTATCCCCAAATCGCGACGATTTCAAAGCGGATTAGGTCCACAGTGGCAGACAAGAATGAAAAAATCCGATCAAACGTTCAAGCGCAAGACAGTAACAACGTCCACAGAGAATTACTTTTCTCTCTTAAAACCGGCTTAACGGACGATATTGTTTTCTCGAAAATAACGGATATCAGTTTGTGCCAGGAGTAAACAGATAGGTTGGCAGTATAGCTCCTTGCCTTACAAATACATATTACCGAAGACTATATACCAGATCACTATTATGGGACTCTATTGGCCTAATTAGAGACAGAATGTATGCTACTACAGCTGTATTGCTAATTTTCGACAGCTAAATGGGAAATTACCAACACAAACAAACTATAATAGGTCAAGACAGTGAGGCGCCTGAAGTTGACCGCCTATTTCGTGATTACCTGCAATTACGGGTAGTCATCGTGTGTGTGTGGTGTGGCGACGCTACATCAAACTAAAACTAGTCACACACGTTATATTTCTAGTCGCTTTTTTGCTCGATCAAGAGGGCTTAAAATAGTTTTTGTAAAATTCTCCACATCGTTTCGACAAATCCTCCCCACTATAGAGCCCTAGAGTTGTCGCTATCAGACCTTATCGTTTTATCGTCATCATAATCACAATCAAGATCACTTTAGCTGGTTGAATTTGGTGTGAAGTGTTAACATCACAATATATCACTGGCTTCTCATAAGCTCCACAGTATATCCTTGTTAGCCTCCCCCTCCCCCCCCCCCCCCCCCGAACTGACCGACAAATAATTGCTCTTCATCGACGTAAACAAGAACCGGTAAAAAAAAAAAATAAACACTGTATAATCGGTGCTAATATATTTACATCTATGAAGGGCCATTGGTTAACCATTTACGATAAAACAACTTGACGCCAAAACAAAACTGCATTCATTTGAATGAAGTTCCTTTATAACTACAATGTACCCTTTATGATTGTGGACATTTAACCCTTCGTAGAGTTCTCCATGGCGACTTATAAACTGTTCATCATTCGCCATGTCTCTTTGTTTGTAAGGCGTTTCCCTCTCTAATCACCATTGTTACGTCTCTCTTATGAATAGAGTATTAGGCTGTATAGGTAATAAGGTATATGGCATGGTATCGGGTGCACGTCACGAGACCGACACCCACGAGTCATACAGCCCACGAGTCATACAACTCACAAGTCATACAGCCCACGAGTCATACAGCCCACGAGTTATACAGCCCACGAGTTATACAGCTCACGAGTCATACAGCCCAGGAGTTATACAGCCCAGGAGTTATACAGCTCACGAGTCATACAGCTCAAAGTCATACAGCCCACGAGTCATACAACCCACGAGTCATACAGCCCATGAGTTCGACACTAAGCAAACAAGGCCCACGAGACCAACCTTAAGCCCCGTGTTGTATCTGTCGAACTCGACGTGGGCTGTTTTTACCTAGTGTCGAACTCATGGGCTTTATTAATTTGCCTAGAGTCGAACTCATGGGCTGTATTGCTCGTGAGCTGTATGACTCATGGACCTGTTTTCAATGTCGAACTCGTGGGCTGTATGACTCGTGGATGTCGGTCTGGTGGGATGACCCCATGGTATCGAGCTGCGGAATCAGTTCCTTGGGTATATAGAGACTACTCCATGCAATATGCAAAAATCTCAGGTAGAAACGCGATCACGTCTACCTATTTTTTGTCACCAGACCCAGGAGTACGTCAGTCCAGCTGTCTCACCGGAAATGAGGTCAATGTCTTCACTGTCGCGCCGTTTTCAGGTGAACGTGTTCTGTCTGTAGTCGGTTGAATAGCATCTCATTTGAACAGGCGTCTGACTCCCTCCACCTGTGGGAGCAGTGACGACTGGATACATAGGACCCTACGATCGTTATATTAATGCAATTCCTTTTAAATTTATTTTCATTTTGTCGACAGAAAGTAGTCCTACAATGTAAGTGAAATTGGACATACATTAAGTACAAAAGCAAAATAGCATTATGTTCATATTCATAATTAGATAAACACACACACACACACACACATTTATATATTCTGAAAACATGGAGAGGCCCACTCAAAAGATTATGATTGTAATTATGTTGGTCCCTCAAAAAAAAAAATAGGGAAAGCTTACAATTACAAAGAAAGAAAGAGATGACGAAGAGAACAAATAGAAAGAAAACAAAAGAAGGAAATAACTGAATATTTTATGTCAAAGCAAAAGTTAATACCAAAGCCTAGATCTATAGTTAAGCTTCTATGAAGCCTACAGAGACGATTAGCCACGACTGGACAGTACAACGGAAAGCAACTATATACACAAGTGGGATATAGGAAACCACTGGCAACACGAGTGACAATATAAATTGAAGCACCTTGGAGTAGGTAAATAAAGTGTCGATGACGTCAGTATATTCCCACGACATATCAGAGCCAAGCGCGGTGTTTATGGGTGGAATATATAAAGTCACGATATTATACATCTGGTTGTAGTAAAAACTGGTCTCTTAGATGCAGTCATTGCGTTGCTATGAAACATTCATAGATTATAGTTTTGCGTAGGAGACCTATTACCACAAAACTTCCCCTGTGGTACTTCATTAAAGAGTCACTGAATTTCGTACGTATTATTTTGAGTAACGCGTTTTCTTTTACGTTGTAATCGTTTGCTTCACACTTTAATCGGCAATCGTGCCATACCATTATGGCCAACTCCGATATCTCCAAGAAACATTCAAACCAGAACTCGGCAACATCAATACAGTCATTCTGTATTATGTTCAATTATGAGGGATGTGATGAGTTGAGGCGTTCGCGTGTAAGTTTTTGATTTTGATTTAATTTTAGGAGTTTGTGGAGGTGTCTGTTGGTGATCTCATTTTCATTTGGTCCTTTGTCAAATAATGGCCGTTGAATCTGCTTTCAATTTTAACAGTGAAATAATCATGATGTTTTCTTGTTGCGTTTGTCAGCACGTCAACAGAAAGAATGAATGTTCAACTGTTCTCTGTCTCGTCAATGTTCTATATACTTAAGAAGAAATTTACAACTTGACCAGATGAAGTAATTTCCCCTGACCAGTATTCGCTGTTTATCGCACACATGTAAGTTTAGAAATAAGGATACAATATTAAACATTTTTGTGTTACACGCAAATCGAGACCCGTTAGTCGGCATGGGAAGTGAAATCACACCCACTCACTTATCATCTTGAAAGGTGCCAGCCTCTCCATCATATTTCTACATCATCACTTTGATTAAACTGAGATATCATTGCAAACATTAATGAAAATTTTAAATCCCTGAAAACAAATTCAGACGCACTCTTATACGTCCTTATGAATGTTCCATCCCACCAGTCCTGCTACAGCCACGTTATGTCACATTCATTTGATCGACCAACAGAGGGCGTACTGTTGTTCCTTTTCACAGTGCCGTATGATAAAATAATGTACTATGAGTTTACAAGCCTACTTTTTCTCTGTCTTACTTTACTTTTTTACAGCAATATACCTTGTTTTATCAGTTTTGTAATTTTATGAGGGGACTGCAAACTGCAGACTCAGCTTTTTATCAGTCCCCTCCATTTCCAACAACTTTTTTTTTTCGGTATTGGTGATGAAATTTACAAATGTATCACAGTTCACAGTTTGTTTTCATTACATTGTTGAGTTATCATGTGTATAAATATTGTAATCATACGTGTTGGAAATGAAATAAAAATGAAAAGGAAATGAAAAGGAAAAAAAAAAATCCAGAATCCAAACTTGCCTCTCTTGAATCAAGTATCTAGTATCCATACATATCAACGGAATATAACCAGGACGCCACACAATACGCCATCTACCAAGAAGATGATTGTGTGAAAATTGGGACAAAAAGGAAGCTATAACTTTATCACAACACTACATTCTTTGCACGGCTTTCACGATAAAAGGTATAAAAGGCGATTAATTTGTCCGCTGTCCCAATCCTTCTGTTAGAAACACCTTCTGCTCGAAGTAAGAATACTGGTTTAGTTTTATGTACATTAGCGTTTGATAATTGTTTCTTTATCACGAACTGTATCTTTTTAGTTTCTGTTGTGATTTATTTCTTTTTCTGTGATATGTTGCATTGAAACGGGTACTGTTGTTTACACATTTATTAGGTATATTCGATCGACGATCAATAATTGCACTAAATAGCCATAAAACTGCATTATGTGAACGTTGCTAAAATTTAGTTGGGAATGTTTGAATTGGTCCTATTGTCAAACTTCACAGCAACCTTCTTCGAAACTACTGTACAGTCAAACTAAATTGTATACAGGGACTTTTATTTTTGCGGCTCTGTTTCCCTGTATGCTACAGCGCCCTCTTTGTTTTCAATCAGTACAGTGTATAGTGGCAGACCTGAGGATGTGAACACCGTAATTGCGTATCCGGGCAATTACACCCCCCCCCCCCCCCCCCCCGGCTAAATACTGGTTAGTGGTAAGGTTAGAGTAAAGATTAGGGTTAGTTTAGGGTTAGGAGTTTGGGTTAGGGTTAAGATTAGGTTCAGGATTAGAATTAGGATTAGGGCCAGGGGAAGGGTCCGGAGTAATTGCCCAGGGGGTAATTGCCCAAGACCGCGTTGACCCATTGCTATTGGGTGCTGCGACAATTTCTCGTGGTCGCAGTTCCTGCGAGTGGACAGAGACAACCCCAGTACCGGGCCAGCATCTATGCTACGCTGATCATTTAGCCGTCAATAGTCAAATACTACGTGCACAATGAAAGATAAGGCCCATCTGCAATGCTAGACTAGAATAGGAATTCGGTTTCAGAGATGGACCTTCGGCCCTCTACATTGATATGTTTGGCGATTTCGAAGTTAATCAAATTATCAAATCAAATTATCAGTCTATATGACAACAACAAAACATCCATTGTAAGTATCATTTGAAATTTGGACAATGTTTTGAGACGGTCAGTGAATCACCTTTAGTGGAAAAATGTGCAAAGAAAATGGGATCCCATCGGGATTCAAACCCGAGACCTCCGGATTGATAGCCCGGTGCTCTACCGACTGAGCTATAGAAAGCCCTAGTTCAGTGTTGGTCCCAGAAACCCTTAATTCTCAGTGTCCGAATGGTCAGAAGCTATAGCATTGTGTTTGTGTGTGACACACACCTTATATCATGGTACAAGAGGAAGAAGTACAATTTACACTTTGACCAAAAATCAAACCAAAATAATAAGTTAAGATACAAATGAAAACTGAAGGCTTAAAATCAAGCGTCAGGACGGATCAGCTGAGCAATCTTTGATCTTCTGCATCTTCACTGTTGGTGTTGTACGTCATCCGCTTTCAGATATGAAGTGAATCTCCCAGTTTTTGTTCATAAGGTATCATTTGTTGTTGTATTCTGTAATTATAATGTATAAATTAATCAATTAAATAATTTATACATTCATTCATTCATACAAACATTCATTCATTCATTCATACATTCATTCATACATTCATACATTCATTCATACATTCATTCATTCATTCATTCATTCATTCATTCATACATACATTCATTCATTCATTCATACATACATACATTCATTCATTCATACATTTATTCATTCATCCATTCATTCATACATACTTTCATTAATTCATTCATTCATACATACATTCATTCATTCATTCATTCATTCATTCATTCATACATTCATTCATTCATTCATTCATTCATTCATTCATTCACTCATTCATTCATTCATTCATACATTTATTCATTCATCCATTCATACATACATACATTCATTCATTCATTCATACATTTATTCATTCATCCATTCATACATACATTCATTCATTCATTCATTCATACATTTATTCATTCATCCATTCATACATACATACATTCATTCATTCATTCATTCATTCACTCATTCATTCATTCATTCATTCATTCATTCATTCATTCATTCATTCATTCATTCGTGCATTAATTTTTTTCCATGTGGTGCAGCAATTTGGTAAAAAACAATTGTATGCGTTGAACAAATCGTATTCTGCGCCTACATTATATGTTTGTTTTTCTTTTGCTTTTTTTTTTTCATGCGAGTGTGTTTATGAGTAAAAGGGCGACTCGCCATTACATAGACAAACACGAGGCAACTCTCGTGCAAAAGAAGAAAGAGAAAAGGTAAGTATGTGTGGAATGAATGACAGGAAACTTCGTATGATGGACCGAGGATTTGGTTCGCACTCTGCGAGTTTGCTCGGACGAGGGTACAAGAGCCTTTGCAGCAGGTTTCTGTCGATAGTGTCATGGCAACGAGAGGAGCGAGTTACATTAGTGGGGGCGCTGTGGCATAGTGGATAAGACTCCCGACTCCATTCGGAGGACCCGAGTTCGAATCCCGCCCAGTGCTTACGTCCTTGGACAAGATGTTTTACCCACTATGTCCCTCTTAACCCAGGTGTATAAATGGGTACCTGGCAACGCCAGAGTAATAATAATGGCAGGGCCCTGTGGTACAGCAGTGGTAACACTGAAGAGGCTACCCTGGGTAAATAAGACCTTATTATCATTATTATTATCACTGTGTATGGCAATTATTCTAACAGTTCTACTTAAACAACTCTGCGAACATAATTGTCTAGTTTGCACGAGGAAACAGATGACGCATGAGCATGTGGAATAATGATAATAATAAGAAAAAAATATGTCTTTGGTCTAGCCATGACTTAATTACGATGTTCAGTCCAAATCATTTGGACATCTTCCAGCTGACTTCATAAGTGGAATCGTGGGATATGCGTACGCTGTACTGACTGAATGTAAATGTTGCAAAGACCCTTTTCAAGCAAGTGATGTGTACTCATTTGGTGAACTGTGTCCCATCTCTTTACCTGTCTCTTTTTCTCATTCTTTTAAATGCAATATTCTTCATGGCCTGGGGCTCTCGATACGTTAGTTTTCTTAACTCTGGCAAAGTTCTATTTCCCCTTCTACTTACGATATCTTTCACGTAGCTTTGTAAGTATTCTCTTTGATAAATGGAATACTCTCCATGTCAGAGGTAATTAAAACACTCATCGAGCACTCCATACCTTTTGACACTTACGGGTCATCTGTTATTCATCATAACTAAGGGTGATGACGTCATGGTATCGATTTTTGTTTAGCTCTTGGCAGGAGTGTCACTTACAGATAAGAATGGCAAAAGCATGTCAGAACCGTGCGCCTTCGATCGATGAAAGGGTGAGCGATATCAATTATTAACCGATCATCCAAGCGAACGATACTTCTCGCCAGGCAAGACAAACACCGGGTTGCCGAGACAATTGGGAACGCAAGGACATGTAATGTTCTCATCCGTGTATACACGGTGCGCGGTAAAATGTTCTCCCGCCCCGATTTTAAACCGAAGGTTCCATAACGCCTGGTTTCCATTGATTTTAGCAGCTTTTCTTGCTCGTATGAATGTGTCAAAGCATATTGTTTAGACGTGGGTCATCCTTTCCACTGGACGTCTCACGTAGATTAGGAAAACAGAACGCCATGTTGCTAAAGTTGTTCTGCATTTGCCATCCATTTTTTTTTTTTTTGCCACTTGCACACAGATACATTCACGACAGTCATACGTAACAGGATCAAGTGCGAGCTTTCAATATTAGAAACAGAATGTGTTTTGATTTTGACGGCATTTTTTTTTCATGTTGATACAAATTTAGCAATTAATGCATAAAAGGAGCTAAAGTAGTCCGATACTGAAGGAGATTTTACGCTGAGTACATCTGAACCGATCTAGATTCCATACAGAGCAATAAACCAAGGATCACACTCAGGGATCGATTTAGGATTAAATTCCACTTTTAAAGACGGATTGTCAAATGTGTTTAAGTGCTATAACATAGTTTGATGTAAATGAAGGGTTTGTTTGCAAAAACCGATAAGTCCATTTTTGAAGATTTTGAAGTATGATCTCTGTCATAAAGTACAAAATGATACCTTTTAAATGATATATTGGTCACTACATATAAAGGTATATTTTTGAAGTTATGGTCAAAAGAAGCAAAAATTTTCTTATTATTCTCTTTATTTTTCTTGACCTTTAATCGCAAATATCTCCATTTGGCAAATATTGACTTATCGGTTTTTGCAAACAAACTCTTCAAATGTTAGGGACATTTGCAAGAAACTGCAATCAATTTAAATCCCAAAAATCAATCAGAAGTCTTGCGATTAATAATTGTCAATTTGAAATCGATTACATGCTTCGTTCCATTCTGTCAGTGGGAAAAATAAGCTTGGCCTTAAATATAAGCATTGAGCACAAGTCTAGTTATATTGATTGCAAATCAAGCAGAATTTAATTTAAAATTGATTGCAATTTATATACTTTCTTGCAACGCCCCTACAAGTCATATGTGTAAGTGTTGTGTGCACTGCGAAAAGTTCGGTGTTAAATATGAAACACCGAGCTGGTGTTAAATTTTCGGTGCTCATTTGTGGTGTTAGATCAACACCTCCGGGTGTCACTTCAAAATATAAAATTGTTTTTTTAATAGTTTCTTAGTTATTGTTTTTCTTGTTGATTTTGAACTTCAAGACAATTGAGAATTTTCCGATAAAGTACTTGATTTTTGGAGAAAAAAAAGGTTTGAACACATTTACACCACAGTAACACCAGTTGGTGTGGTCTCCTATTAAAGCTGGGCGGGTGTTATATCATTGACAGTAACACCAGCAATATCAAATCAACATCATGTGGTGTCTTTGTTGAATTAACACCAGCACAGTGTCAAAAATATCACCAGCTGCAGTGTCAAATTAACACCATGAAGTGCCAGGTGAAGATTTTTCAACAACATACTTTCTACACCTGGGAGTTTGGTCCTCTATTGACACTAGTTCGGTGTAACACCCATGGTGTTAAATCTAACACCGATGTTTTTGCAGAGTATGTTTGCATCTTGTTTGTTCTTGTTTGTGACTGTATCTTTTTAAGTGCAACCTGGCATTCAGCTACGTCGCATCGGCGAATGAAAACATCACTAAAAATGATTTTCTACAGTCAATAGCTACCTTACATAAATGAGGCTCATTCGAGGAGTTGTTGTCAAGTAAGTTGTAATGTTTACTTTTGTATAATGATCTTTTAAGACATTGTGTCAGTCAACTTTGAAGTTTGGGGAAAGGAAGGAGATAAGGCTATAGCGAATGAAAGCAGTACAGGCAACTGCCGCTATAACGAAGTCATCGGGAACAGCAGTTTTCTTTCATTGTATCGAAACTTCGTTATAGTCGAACAGTAAAGTATACAAAAATATATAGATGATAATTCTGGGACATTCATTTTTAATTCGTTGTAACGAGAATTTTGTTATAACCGCGTTCGTTATAACGGGAGTGCCCGTAATAGTGGAAAATCTCTACATTTTTTTTTAAAAACCAAGTTTCAATTATTGAATCGACTCAACATTCTAAACTTTTCAATCAATGACCTGTTGCTCGATTGCTTGAATAAGTGTTCGTAATTTTAATGAAACCGACTACGCCTACTGATTACGACAGTGTGTGGATGTCACGGTGTTTGTGTGTGTGTATGTGTGTCAATCGCTGTGTATGTAATTCCTATGCAATTGTATGACTATTGGCTTCCTGTGTTCTTGGTAATTACAGACAACGAAATTATGTGCACGTATAGCCTATGTACATTACGTAATTCGGTTACCAAGCGCATACAGCAAGAAAGGGCACGAATAGTCGATTTGTAGTTGTCAAAATCATTCTTGTAAATACATTGTCGTACATGAGGAACACAAGACTGGATACCACGTTATCAACTGGAACGAAGCATTTCAGCTATACATGTAAAAGTTATATCGATTAGCGAGACAAAAACAAGGAAACCAAACAAAGCAAAGAAAACCTCGAAGTACAACTCTGAAAGGCGATAGGCAGGCATATTTGACACTTCGCGCTTTTCTCAGCTTAAAGTATCGATGAAATGAAAAAGTGAGCAGTGTATGGCTGTTTATAATATTTTACTGGAAAAAATTACACCTCAAATCGGTCTGAATGGTAGCCCGATATGAGCGCAGAGCTGTGCATTACAGAAATAGCGCCACATTAAATGAATGATCTCACAACTTTCGGCAGTGAAGCATTACAATATCATTGCAATATGGATGGAAGACGGAGGGAAAATGTGAAAGTAAATCTTCAGGCAACCTCTGAAAGAAGGTATCGGTAAACTAACTAAACAGATGAAGCACACAGATAAAAGTCGATACTTCTTTCCTATCTTGCTCAGCCCAGACGGCATTTTGAGCCGAATAACTTTCGTCGAATTGGCAGCCAGACCATGCAACAAAGCATTGGAGGATATCTTCAAATGTCTTGGCGAAGGAAATACGTGTAGATTCAAAGTTAACATAAATGCTACATAATGTAGGGCCTATGTTCTATCACAGCGCAGTACCAAAACAATGACGAAATGTGTATATCACATCCCTGCTCCTAAACATCTAACAACAAAACAAACACAAGAATCTTTGACACTTATCTGGAAGCTCCGTTCCGTCAATGAATTTCATTATGTCATTTATTTTGACTAGCCTTCTTCCCTATGTCCCCCATTAACGTCTCTACAGGTTACGAATACTTAGCAACCATTTTGCACGTTCACAAGAAATGGCAGGATATATCTCATCTATTCATGTCAGCTGTTTCCATGCAAGTCCCAATCATCATTAGCTGATGGATGAAAATTGACCTATTCCTGTCTTTATAGACGGAGGCGTTTTATGACATTGCTAACGCAAACCACCAAGGTACAATAACAAGTGCTCTCCTCACCTCTCATTTCTACAGAGGACCATAAAAGTTTCCCTGCAAGGTGAATATCTTCCATAATTTATGACAACACAGCAAATATTCTTCCAGCCTCTGGGAAACGTTCAATGTACTCAATAACTCGTGTTTCAAGAACGTATACTGCTTCGTGTATAACCGATACGCCATCAAATATGGGAAAAGAAGTCTTTACTACGTGACAAACGTATTTGCAATATAGTGACAATATATATAATATAGTGACAGTTACAATGTTTATTTGATGACACGGATATGGTTAACTGCACGAAACATATTGATCCATCTGGAACTAAATGGCGAGAAACATTTCCAAACAAGTGTCAAGAACAAAACGACCTTTTCGTCATGTTACCACATGTACAAGACCTTTAAGCGGACGCCATGGACATCCAACGCTTGGGGCAAATAAATCGAAGAAGTTATGGGCCATCATTATTCCACTCGGGTTTTAAAAAGCTAAACCACAATCCAGGATTATCGAGTGGTTAATATCTTTCCTTGAAGGAAACGATCGCATGCGTTGAAGCGCAAAGTTCAAACCCACAAATAACAATGCACAAGATACACTGCATGAACATTCGAGTAATGTTTCAAACTTCTCTATGGTTTGCCTACAATTTGTGCGTGACTACCAAAACATCGATCTTTTAAACGGCACAGGGCAACGTGTTCATCAAAACAAGATCCAAAGTGAACCAGGTCTTTGTCATTTACAAGATCTTACCAGTGTGTACTTCAACTGAATATAATTCATCAACTCCATGCATTAAAAAAGCAAAGTCGAAACTGTAACACTCATTACACAGATGTATTGAATATGCAGCTGGAAGAAATTATCATTAATGTTAGGGTATTTCTGTCCATTATTTAAGCTAAAGATGTTATCGTTTTTGTTGCGCTTTCAGTTGAACCGTTAATCCATTGATACATTGAAAGAATGTTTTCTGATTCGCTGGACGTTGAATGTTACGCTACTTCAAATTTCCAACAACGCAGAAGTGGCCAATCTGTACAGCGAAGTTACTCGTAATAAACACCATACACCAGCGCTACCGCAAAAATGGACGAATTTTGATACGAAATGGATGCGTAGTTGTCCAATTTGTCGTCCCAGACAAACCTGCTGGCTACTTGGACCGACTGCCCGCCTAGCGGACCTACGATTACGTGGCTGACGATTTTATGCCGGGCAAAACCCAGCGATTTCACATCAAATTTGACTGCTTCACTGAGCTCTTTCGTCAAACTCTCCACCGAGCTCGGCAAGTACTCGACATCCGCCAGCTTGGCTTCCAAAGTCTTTCGCACGACCGCCTCGACGATACCGACGTTGAAGTGGGCATCGGGAGCGAGTTTGTAATTGTTCTCGAACTGCGGCGCCCTCATACTCATCTTCGACCTATCGCCATCAGGCGTTAGTCTCGATCTCCCGCCGGACCTGGCCACGGCCAGACCCGTGGAGCGTCGTGTCGTCAACAAGGACGGCTTGCGGACCTCGATATTGCCACCCTGCCGAACGGACGATGATGGCGGGGATGATATCGTCGAACGGTTCTCGACACTGTCAACGTCGGTCGCCTTGGTCGACGTCATTGTGTAGACCCTAATCCTACTCACAACATGGACCTGCGAAGTTGTTCATGCACAGGCTCTTACGTGTATAGTATTGTACTTTGCAGCATCACAAAATTACACAAAATAACGCCATGTCGAAAGAATCGAACACCGTGGCTCCATACTGATAAACAGAACGTTGCTATAATGGCACTTGATTCTTCCCGAAAATGGTTATTTCATCCGATATCCATGCAATTTCGATTAGAATATCATTGTAACTTTGAAGGTCTGTTTCACCAGATGGCTGTGGGTTTCCTCGCTTTATTGTTTTCAGTAATGACCTTTATCTCCGAACTCCGTGCAACATTTTATTCCACTTAGGTTTCCGATACACTGTAATTGCGGAGACAGTAAATCATAAGTGTTACAGTCACCACAAGACATATACTCCAATACTTGTTCTCCGACGTCAATCGATATGTTCGGTGAATAAATTGAGTGTCCGATGAAAGAGCTTTTATGAATAGCACGCCGTATCCTATTTTTCCTCACACGCGAGAACCTCCCTTCCGAGGACTTCTTCACGCCTGATCTTGTTCAGCGACGACGGCGGATGATTTCTGGCACGCTGCGCCCGCGGGTGAGAAATTGTATCGATTTTATGTTGATCGCTCCAAGATCAAACAAATCCGGCGGCGCATTAATCCAAGCGGTCTTGAGTGTCACTGATAGTCTGCTCTTAGCACTAGTAAGAGACAGATATCAAACGCACTTCATATATTTAAGCGGAGATAGCTATTTCTCGTTGTATTGGCATGCGTATTGCACGATTAATCCAAGTTCAAATTGTATCACTATCACCTTGTACGCTTCGTCGGGCTGTAGTCACGACTGAATGAAGTGATTTCAACGTTTGCATTCTATAAAAGGAATCCAAGTTCGTTTCCTTTAAACACACCTACAAGTGTGGATGACAAAAGAAGTTATCTATATATCGCTCACCCGTTGAAAAGCATATCACTATTGTCGCTCATTCAACTGGCTGAATATGAATACCGCACAGGGCTCAACCCTGGCGATAATTGTCGACTGAAGTATTATTGTTCCACTAACTGGTTACAAGTTGATCTCCATAGCAAGACGCAACCATCCAAAAAGTATTGTAGTCTGTTGATCAGACCCGCCCGACCTATGATGGTAATAAACACATACACTTCCATTAAGTATTTGGAATCTACAGTCTACAGAATAATGAAATAGTATTGTAGAAGCTATGTATAGTTTACACCCTTTTCAAACTTTCTCATTGTTCTTCATCTACTCAGTGTCATAGGCCTTATAGCCACTATTTTACAACATCATGTATCCCTGTATCAATATCATATTAAAGTGGATACTCGTACGGATCTGCAGTCGTATAGAGCCCTCGAAACCAACTGATGATAAACCAGAAGTCTCTCCATATAAATAGTGTGTTAGAATACACCTGATTAAAATCTACAGAAGTTGATGATCAGAAGAAGAAGTAATGAAAGAAACCTGTAAAGAGACTTGTGGGTGAGAGGGGAGATTTTAAAGAGTGACCTCTGAATTGTAAGCCTAGAGCTAGCGAAGAGGACACTCTAACAAGTGGCTTCAACCTTGTTCGCTCGTTCCAGTCGACGTGACAACTTAACTTCCGGCTTACACCCTTTATCGCTCCGGTCCTGAGCTCATAAGCACATTAATCACCATGGCAACGGGACAAGCGTAAGAAGAAGCCATGGCTTGGAGGGCGCCCTTGGTGCTGGGGTCAAAGTGGACGAGCTTGACAAGGTCGTAAAGTTTTAATGGTCTCTCGCAGCAGTAAAATATAAGTTATGAATATGATAAATGGACAAAATTTTAATGTAGGTCATATCTAGACAGGTCGTGAAATTGTCCGTTCGGGTTTTGTGTTGTAAATTGGGGACGCGCCGCGGCGTACCGTAGCAACAGGTTTAATGTGGGCATGAACATTGTGATGAGTGGCACGAAGCTCGAACATCGTTGTGTGAATAATTATTGTATTGTATCACACTTGCAATAGACCTTTTAATGGACCTTACCACACACATGTACCACATATACTAAAACGAGCTTTTAAGTATCGGTCAAAAGATTTTGAGGAGGTTGAATTACTTTAAAGCTAAACCCTAAATCGCAGCATAGAATTTCTCACAAAACTTGAAATTCAGGAATCTGTCAGAGTTAAGTTGAGTGAAATTATTCATACACGGATTGAAATCGTGCTTAAAGAGTAATTACAGAAAACTGCAAATAGATACCATCATAAGCATACAATAAACAACATCCACTAATCTTGCAAGTTTCAATATGAAATGCAGAACGAGTAACTGGAAATCAATACAAAAGAAAGACATTTACAAACATAACATAATCGCTGGTACAAAAGAAAACGGTTGTTGTTTCTCGTTAGACACGATTGCATTTTCAGAAGAAAACAAAAATCAGTATATAAGTGAAACAAATCAAGTTACATGGACACGACGTTTGTTCATCAAATCTTCATGGTATTTGACCGATTAATCAATGAATTATGTAATATTAATAACCTTGCAAGGAGTCTTTTTTTATCAATTAGTAATTCGTTTTCATATATATATATATACGTATTAAGTCCTATATTCATTTATCTACTGATTAATTGATTGAGATGGATGAATGGATTTCAATGCAGCTCTCGGAAAGACTGTATAACAATGGAGATTGGAAAGATGGCCTTTTCATAAACTGGTCATAGCGCCACCTACGGAAGTTGGTTAGAATGTAGTTTATTTCCATCACAACAGTGACCTTTGTATTTTCTCGACAGGACATAAGTGTCTTTCCAACGATTACTATATCTCACAGAACACATGAGTGAAATAACTGTGGCCCTTAGATAAACCCTCAATAAATGTAAGCTCGTAAAATGCGAATCATCGAAACGCTCCCGTACATCAAGTTGTGTAATAGTTCAATTCTGACATCAGTGGATGGTATTTATGGCAAAGTATGGAACTGTCTCGTGAAAGCAGGACCAATTAAAAAAACAAACGAGAAAAAGAAAGCGACAGCAGTCTAGTCTGGATCTTAAATCCGGCTACGGATGTACTAGTACTTATCTCCCCTGGGAAGGGTGACAGTTATCTTTATTTCCTCAAGAAAAGAAATCGTCATAAAATGTGAAGAAGGAATGGACTAGATGGTACAGCGTGCTGGGTAAATGAGCTAGCAGAAACCAAGTTTTGGCATAGCGCCATCTCTCGTCGTCAATGCGACAACTAGTGCTCTTCGGGCAGATCGCGCTCGAATATCAGCCATTATAATAATTATCAAACATCTGAGCTACAGTCTTCTGAACTGTGCGCGTAATATTACAATATATGCCACCATATGGAGAGGGTATCATGAATAATGATACAGGGAGAACGAGAGCTAGAGAGATAGAAAGAGCGGGGGGGGGGTGGGGGGGGGGAGGGAGAGGAAGGATGAGACAAATGACACCTTTCTAAAATTGTCAATCAATAATTATGACATGCCTGCATGATTGGTCGAGGTAGAGCATTGATTACAGGTAATATGATAGAATCGTACCGCTTACAACTTGGGCAAAGTCGGCCAGAGCGATAGAACGCATCCTCATGACTTCTTAACGGAACGAAAGATAATGCGTATGAAATAATATGTTACGTGTTATCGTAGAAATTTGCACAGCTTGCACTGACTAGTCTGGACTTACGACAGATTATTACGTAGAACAGAGTACTAACAGCTGTAATTTGCTCATCTAAAAAAAAAAAAAAAAAATAGAGGGGAAACTGTAATTCAATTTTCTCTTGGTTTAAAGCACTACATTATGCTAATACTCCTCGCGTATTTACCTCGCCCAAACCTACGTGATCTATATAACGATGTATATATTATACATCCACTTCCATATCGCCACTCCTTCCCCGGGGAAGAACGTTTACACATCGTCAAAATCAACATACTGAGTATACGCACTCAGCAATCCACGGAGTCCCTTGTAAATTAGCAGGGGGTAATGGATATCTCATGTAGGGAAGGAAAGATGGTGCACATTTATGTCGTATAAATCAATGTGAGAAGGATGCCATCATAACCGGGGTGACAATGAGGCTCAGTCTTAATATGAAGCAACACTATTAAAGAGTCGGAACTTACTAAGCATTTTTGTTTGTCTATTGTTTTAAGTTTCACGATGGGGATAGTGGCAGAATTGGTAATCCTCGTAATGAAAATGGTTGCGATGATGACAAAAATCATGATGATTGATCATAATCATCAATATTACAACATTTATAGTAGTATTTTATTATCATCTTTATCACCATCATCATTATCTATATCATTTTCTGTATCTGCGCTCATTGACGAATATCTATTTGTAAAGATATTGCGTTATCTATCACCACTTCGTGACTGCAAGTTTAAACGCATATTTGGCGAAAATCCAATGGATAAAAAGATCAACTTTTGTCGATGTCTTGATTGGGAGGTAAAGATTTAATGTCAATAGATTTAATTGTGGCATTGCCAATTCCTTTCCGTTAAAGGGATCATATAGTATATATTGGTGGAGATGAGAATTGGGCTTTTGACTTTTTGAGAGATACCAAGAAACCACTTCTGAAATAGGACAGAGCATACGATTCTAAGAGGAATTCAAAGTTTATTTGATGAAAATCGGTTTCGGAATGGCTGAGACATCCAAAAAACAAATTAAAACAAAGCAACCCTAATAAAAGGTGGGTCCCATCGTTTATTAGGATCGCTCTGTTTTGGATATCTCGGTCATTTCAAAACCAATTTTCATTACATAAACGTTGAATTCCTCTTTGAGTTACATATTCTTTCATATTTCGTAAAAAGGCTTCTCATTATCTCACCAAAAACCTGAAGTTAGGTCTCAACCAAAACTATACGATCCCTTTAACATGTGATCAAAGGGGCGACGTATTATACAACATCCACTTTATATTCAGGCCTTTCAATTTCGTGACGCCATTTCATAATGGTCTTTTCCGCTGTTGGACGACCAAAGTTTTCAGGACTTTGTCACAACACTGAAGCCATTTGGCTAAAATGAAAAAGAAAAAAGAGGAGGGAGAAGAAGAAGGATAAAGACAATAATATAAGAAGAAAAAAGATGAAACAAGAAGAAATTGAAGAAGGGAAGAAGATAGAGGAGGTGAGGGAAAAGAAACAAGGCTGATGTGTTCTACTAAAGTACTGAATCTCTTTATTCACCATGTTCACATAATTTTATAAGAGTTTGATGGCAAAACGAGTTAAACGCCATTTTAAAACATTTCAAAGTAAGTCCATCATCAGCTAGAGCAAAACAAAATCTTTTCAGTTATACCCCACTTGTTACATAAGGAGTATGGAAGTTATGATCAATGTTATCCCATATTTTCTTAGTATTTTCTTTGTTTTCTGGCAGTTTTAGCTGCAAATGTCTAAAATTGACATGAATGGAGTTACAGTGTACTTCGTTTTGCGATAAGACTCTTCATATTTGCCATTTGTTGTACCCATGCTCCTTATCTTAATCTTCACGCTCGATTTTAAGTGGGACCTACGGTCGACAAGCTTGCTTCTAGGTAGGTTCCATCATATTTCTTTAGCATTCATTCTCAGATTCCAACTTTCATAGATCAACCACTATGTTCTATATGTTTGCAATACTCTATAATGCCTCCTAGCTGGATATCACGCATTATTTATACTTGTTATTTTGTTATACTTGATGCATTTTTATTCAACGAGAAATATGAAAACGAATTGAAATTGAAACTAAAATGAAGAGTTTGTTCGAAAAAAAAAAACCCGATAAGTCCATTTTTGAAGATTTTGAATTACGGTCTCTGTCATAAAGTACAAAATAATACCTTTTAAATGATATATTGGTCACTACATAGAAAGGTACATTTTTGAAGTTATGGCCAAAAGAAGCAAAAAAATTCTTATTATTCTCTATATTTTTCTTGACCTTTAATCGCAAATATCTCCATTTGGCAAATATGGACTTGTATTATCGGTTTTTTCAAACAAACTCTTCAAAGTATACATTTGGGTTTCAGTTTCCTTTAACTGTGTAAAGAAGAGAGTTGAAATGAACGAATGTGAGAGAAAGTTGGAAGGGGAGAGGGAGAGGGAGAGATTGAAAAGGAGCAGGGTAGGGGTATTGGGTGATGACAAGAGAGCGATAAGAAAATCACCCGCAAGTCCACGCCTCCTAGCACATTCTCAGGTAATATGTCAATTTCACGTCGTTCCCGACAGACTAATCCGAACGTACTCCATGCACGCAGCCTTTTACCGGCAATAGCGGAAGATAGATGGCGCTGTTTATTCTTCTTGTTTAGATCTCCATTACGCTCGATCCAGGCTCGACATAGAAGTAGAGATAATGGGAGATGATCTCTGCCGGATAGCCCGAGGCAGGTAAAAGTGTCACTTACATTAGCTATAACATTTTGAGACAGCGGGCTTGAGAGAGTTAATAAGGGCACAGTAATTAGTGTCCATCATCCTGGGATAGTCTTAACGACCATGAAAATGACCGGACGAGTTTCCTCCAAATTTGATCGTTAAGGGCTTTTGCTTTTGCGTATTACCGGATGTTTTCGTTTTCTCCGATCTCAGAACGACCATTTCCAATAACTGCCATTCTGTTGATAGAAGCGATCAAAACGGTACATTTCTAAGTAAATACTTCTAACAGCATTTATCATTGTTTTGTTATGGGACTTGCTCACGTGCACAGCCAAGTTACGTCGATCCTTACGAATGAAAACATAACAATTTGGTGTGTTTGAAGTTTTGATTAAAGATATCTCATATAGTTTCTTATTATTTTCTGTGTTCTTAGCAGTTTCAATCGCAAATATCTCATATTAAAAAAATGGAGTTAATGCGTTTTGCGGTAAAATTCTTCGTATGCAAACATAGTAATACAGCTAAAGACATAGAGAGACAGAGAGTAGGACATGATGCATACATAACAGACTATACTATACCAACATACCCACACGCACGCACACACGCACACACACACACACACACACACACACACACACACACACACACACACACACACACACACACACACACACACACACACACACACAATATATATATATATATATATATATATATATATATATATATATATATATATAATACGCAGCAAGCACACTCCCCTAACAATCGTTGTCTTGGTTTGTAATCATTGATTGGTCAACACTTAGTATTAATGAATTTGTTTGTTTTATTTTTTGTTAATGCTGAATTTCAGGATCATCTCATTCTATATTCCATCTTGTATGCACAATGAAATATTTACATCTACATGTATGTGCTCTAATATATATATATATATATATATATATGGAATAAGAAAACTACTTCTTTGAAAATTTGTTGTAGCAAATCTATGACTACTGACAGTGCGTGGGTTAAGTATCGAATAAAATCCAAGCCTATTTCATTATGACGTCGTGCTTTTCTTGGTAGATTCATTCAAAAGTTATCATTAATTTAGTCCCCCAAACCACTGGGTGTCTGCTGTATGACCAGGATCAACCTGTTGCGTATTGCTTTCTAACATCATTTTTTGTTTTGTTTTATCTGTTCGCTGCGGTCATCTCAATTCTTCCCCGTAAATGGACGTGAATTATATATTTGCTTTCCAATATAATGACTAATAGTCCCACGCGTTTAGTTTCGTGTGCGCTCCGTACCTCGATAATAATTAATGACGGTTTAAACCAATAGCCTGGGTCTCGCAGTGCCTTCTTAACCGACGTGGATTGTTTGCTCTTCTCGATAATTAATAGGAACACACCAACCAATCAGAGTGCAGCAACGTGGCGACAGCGCGCTGCCTCTTAAAATCGATATTGTCAATGTAGCGTTGCCATGGCGACATTGTATATCAAGAGGAGCTTCAAAATTTCGAGTATAAACCTCCTTTCGAGTTATAGGCATAGCCCGGCGTGACGTTGGCATGATTGTTGCAGGGTCCTCCGACGTCTCATCGTAGTTACGTTATATCGACCACACGTCGCCTTGTCATATATTGCCATGAATATTTCAAGAAACTTCGCCATTATGCGAAAAAAACAACGAATTCGACACAACCGCTCGTCATTAAAGCGAGCAAAGATCGTGCCGACAAAGTGGTGTGCTGCACCATTAAAACAGGAGTGGCTCCGAAATTGTGGAAAGAAACACGGCGGCGGTGATGTGATGCTGTAACTCGTCTCAGATGAACAAATTCAAGTATTCCTTACACCTTCGGAGGGAGAGAGATAACGAGGAAAACAAAATATACACATTATAAAAATAACTGGTGTCAAATACTGTGTCGAGAAGGATGAATTGCGAAGATAATGAAAATATGCCATAAAGCAATATCACTGTGGTTTATTCAGAACATCGTATACAGTTTCAACAATTGCTACTGACGCATTACATTTGCAAACATCACATGAAACACAAACAACATCACAATATTTTACATGTGTGTTTGAAATATGACTATATACTTGTGATGAAGAAATACGAAAATGTGAACTGTCAAGGAACTGTAATCGGCAATTTAAATAAGATTTCGTATATGCAGTATTTCTTTTTTTTCTGTCAAAGTCCTGGGAGATGTTTGAATAATGACAGTTTGTTCGTTTATAATCGCATGTTATAATGGTAAGTTTTGCTTGTCGAACATCGGAACTTGTTTGTTAATTGTTGGATAACATGGCTAATAGCCAGTACTAATACTTCCAAAATGATGTGCTATAGGATGGGGGGGGGGGGGGGGGGATATGCGCGTGTGTGTGTGTGTGTGTTACTCAATGGATTCCGTAAAATTATGTGTTCACTTTGTTTGATTATACCTTATCATCTATAATCCCTGTAATTTAGTATCAAAATCATTTGATTTGTTTATAGTTAATTGAATTAATTTGTAATATTAAAAAGAACATCTTTATAATTTCGGTTCAATTTGTTAACATATTCAAAGGGATTGTGTTCAGTTTTTCATTTGCATAATATGGAATTAAAATGGCTGTCGAGACACTTATAATCTAAACAAAATTTTGTCGTTTTTGCCAAGGAGAGAAGTATTGCATTACCTTTCATGGATCTGTTGGCTTGTTTATATATCATTATAGTGGGGGCGCTGTGGCATAGTGGATAAGACTCCCGACTCCCGATCGGAGGACCCGAGTTCGAATCCCGCCCAGTGCTTACGTCCTTGGACAAGATGTTTTTACCCACTGTGTCCCTCTCGACCCAGGTGTATAAATGGGTACCTGGCAACGCTAGGGTAATGATAATAGCAGGGCCCTCTGGTAGAGCAGTGGTAACACTGAAGAGGCTACCCTGGGTAAATAAGACCTTATTATTATTTTATTATTATTATTCTATATTCCTGTTCTTTTCTTTTTTTCCGCATGCTTGCAGTCAAGAATAGAATATGTTTCGAAGGCTTTCGGGTGATGATTTTCATGTGTGTAAAACACCTGTCGCCAGACTCTACGCTTCAATTTACCATAGATTACGACTATATACCAGGGTCTGCTTTCCCTTTTAACTAATTCACTACCGTCACCAACATACATAGTCAATAGGCTATAGGATGGTGGTTAGGGGAGAGTTAATGAGGAAACAAGAGATCAAATGTGGTATTGTTTGTTTGTGTGTGTATGTGTGTGTGTGTGTGTGTGTGTGTGTGTGTGTGTGTGTGTGTGTGTGTGTGTGTGTGTACGAGTTGTGTGCTGTGCATGTAGGATTTGAGCGGGTTCACTGGACATGGGTGGGGGTGCCTTGTTCCCTTCTCTTTGATGTGTTTGCCTTTTCTTTATCCTTTTTTACACACAAAATTCTTTCTTTTTCATTCGTAATATTGACAATGTGGAATTTACGATGTCATAATGAAATTTGTATTATATTGCAATCAGCTAATTTGTATATTATTGTTTATATGAAAAAGAAAGAAAAATAAAAGATTGACAAAAAATGCGTTAGACAGGGAGAAGGAAGAAAGATTTTATGTTCAAAATTTTTTCTTTTTCATTCGTAATGTTGACAATGTGGAATTGATGTTATCATAATGAAATTCGTGTTATATTCAATGTCATGACTTAATTTATATATTGTTTTTAAGAAAAAGAAATAAGAATAAAAGATTGACAAAAACGAAAAAATAGGATAGATTGGAAGAATGTATATGGTCTGATGAATAAATTCAGAATAATTACTGACAAATAACGATTTGTTTTGTTGGGGGAAGGGTGATAGGGCTTTTTATAAATATTTCATTAATGTGTTGTCTAACGTACTTTTTTCACATTTTGTTATATCACCATTGTCGATGTCCCCATTTCATTTCATTTCATTTCATTTATTTCCACAACTTGCACAAACCATGCCATTGTCGACGTTAACGTTTAGTTAGTGGGATTTTAATTGATTTATCGCATTGTGGATGTTAAAGTGAGAGATTATGGAAGTAGATCCTGCAAAATGATGTTATTTTGTTCCCAACTGCAATTTTGTATATGTTTTACTTTTAATAAAGAATGGGTTGTTCATTTATGTATAATTTGAGAATGAAACCAATAAAGATCTTGGAAGTATCTAAGGTAAAGACATAAGCTGTCGAAGACAGGACGTGTTGAAGACAAAACTCAGGTTGGAGCGACATTAAATTTCATAATTTTCATTCAAAGAGTGAGACTCGTTGAACCACGAGTGCATGTACTATAGGAAGAAGCCTGTTGAACCCTGATACCCCAACAGGGATAGAAGAGACAATTGAACTAAAAAATGCAGATAAAGATTAAAAAATCATCTTTGGTGGTTAATTGCGTCAGTTCTGTGTACATCGTGATATTATTACAATATGTGCTCCGCATTAACCCCTTACATGCTTACTATAGTGTTCCTATATCTATCGCAAAGACGTGGTTCCTCGTTTAAATTGACTGTGACTATAAAATTCTCTTTGACTCTCCGTGGCGCCTCGGTAACGCCATTACGATCTCTCTAAGGCCCACTTACACCTATCTTCCGCTCACGATATACCGGTTAGCTGCGAGATGGATTTTTTGTTTTTGTTTTCAGGATTAAATGATTTGTGACCGATTTGGCTCGCTAATAAGCAGTGGATTAAGTGTGGAGAAATACGCACACGTATGAGGTAACGACCAGGATGAATCTCTTTCCTCCATCCTTCCTCTGTGGTCTCTATATATGTCACATGATAATGTAATAGATTCCCACATTTATCCCCATGCGCGTATGCACAAAAACACATTATATGATATGTGTGTTTCTTCAACTAAAGTATGTTTATTGTTTTATGTAAACAAATGACGTGTATTTAAATTTCATTTGGACATACAAAAGTAACATTGTACTTAATTAGTTTATATGCAATTGTCATATTATATGCTTTGGTTGGAAATGAAATAAAAATGAAATGAAATGAAATGAAATGAAATATGTATATTTATAGAATATATATATATATATATATATATATATATATATATATATATATATATATATATATATATATTATTCTCTTTGGTCATTTTAGTATTCTTCACAATATACCATTACTCTACGGTTTGATTATTGTTCTATTATGTACTCTGTTACGAAATGAAATGTAAGTTATGTTTAAAGATACGAATAATCTTGAATATAATGATACTTATTATATACACGCATATCATATGGATATAGACACATATTTTATACATGTATTTTCGATATACTCATTTAGTAGTATGTGACTGTAATGCTCATAAGCAGCAGCTGTATGTAGAGCCTCGTTGTCTCATTAACAGCCTGGAACGACCCACTAAATAATCGATGATCATCGCCAGACGAAATCTACCAACAGGTGAAATCGATATGTGCGTCGCTCGGTGCCCCAGAATGTGCGGAAGCTTTGTCATGCAGGTACCCGGAATTCATTTTTTTTCCTTTTAAGAGTTTAATGATATTGAGCTCTTATTCGTGCAAACACAGCGAAATTTGAGAGATGATCACCATAAAAATTACATTGTTCTATGATAACATCAAACGATCCACCATATGCAATTCTGATTGTGTATTAAGTTATCTATTCTCTCTCTGTGGTGAGGGATAGGAGGGAATTATCAGAAATCGAAATTTAAAATTCACCGCAACATTGGAGCACTATACGGCGCTCTGCACTGCATGGGCGCACCTCTCTGCTTGATCAGGGCAGAAGGGGATGGGGAAGGGACAACAACAATACAGCCATCATACTTTCGTTTTGCAATCTGGTGAAAAATGATGGAAATTATCACACTGTCTGTCCTACGACTTCCTGGTGGAATTTCTAAGTTCATTTCTGCGATATTACGTTAACTGTTAATAGGGTTTTATCGTAAAACGAGTTAACTCTATTCTTGTTAATTTGAGACATTTGATATTAAAACCGTCAAAAACAAGGAAAATATGGAATATTATTAATCATTTCAATGATACTCTTTCTTGTGTAACAAGATTTAGTGAGGTATAACTCTATGAGGTTTTATTTTGCTCTATCCTATGATGGATATACTTTAAAAATATCAATGTTTAAAAATGGCGCTTAACGCGTTTTGCGATCAAACACTAGTGCTTCATATCAACTTTGTATAGTACATAGTACATAGTATATAGTATATAGTATATAGTATATAGTATATAGTATATGATTATATATATATATATATATATATATATATATATATATAGAGAGAGAGAGAGAGAGAGAGAGAGAGAGAGAGAGAGAAGGAGAGATGGATGGAGGGAGAGAGAGCTCAGGAGAGGGAGAAAGGTTGGAAGAGAGAAGGACACGGGGCAATTCAAGACGAAAAATAAAAGCTTAAACCTGCAGAAGTTATAGCAATACTTCGTATCATTGTACAACCAGGATGATGCATAGCTTTTAGAAGGAACAGGTTCTCGTCAGCTTTAGATTACAGTCATCTGTACATATGAAATTCAAATGCATTAGTTCCCTCAATTTACCTTCGTGAAGTCATACTATCCCTCTCTTCAACACACAGACACACATACACACACACAAACACACACACACACACACACACACACACATACATACACACACACACACACACACACGGTTGTGTTCACATATCTCCAAGATTATACTATACCAGAGAACGGCAAACGGTTTTGCACAAGAATGAGAGGACGTTAACATTTTTTAGCCTCTAATGAAATTGCCGCCAATTCTAGCATACGCAACCTGTGCCCATTGCTGATGCAACTTATACCATACAAAAACAAACAAACGCACAAATAAACAAAATCCTTCAGAGGTACAATGTATATTGGAAAAGAAATTAAAAGACGGTTGCCTCACATTTCATTTTGATATGATATAAGAAAGATAGTCTTGTTAACAATAATAATTTTATATATAATGTTTGTATAAAGATTACAATGAAAAATTTACAGAGGGTAAACTGTCGATTAAAATCTGTTGATGATGGATATTATACGATGCCTCAGTTAAAGGACGAGTTCACCTTTATAGACATGTGGGTTAAGTATGAAATACAGCAATATTAGTAGAACACATCAGTGACAGTTTGAGGAAAATCGGGCAATCCATTCAAAAGTTATGAATTGTTGAAGTTTCTGTTCAGTCACGGCTGGATGAGAAGACTACTATGGCTTGTGACGTCATATGTGTACAACGATATAAAAAAAAGAATAAAGGATGCATATTTCTAATTCAATTCAATTCATTTATTTTCATTTTTCCCAACAAAACATACCACACAGAATATTGGACAGGAATTATATTATAAGCATACATTCAACTGTGCAAAAGATAAATGATAGTTGACAAATGAAGATATTTTAGACTTGCATACCGGCAAAATACAAAGTTATGTTTAGAGGGAAAAACGAATTGTATACTGTGAACCACTCTCTTGCACTCGATGATTGCTCCGTGAGAGGAAATTACGAACGTCTTGATAATGGAAATTATGTGACAATAAACCTCATGAGGTCTGTGTGATGAAAAGATACGATTTATTGTGTGGGTGTAAGTTTGCTTGCAATTGGTGTAGCATTCACATCAATGTTGTATACAATTATTACTATTCTTTTTTTTTTGCTAAGTGTCATTCAAATGATTTTCGTGAAGGTATAAGATTCTTCTGACACATTATTAGATATTAGATTCTTCCCATGTTGGTCCTGTTCTATGGGGTTTATGTATAATTATATGTATATATATATATATATATACATACATATATATGTATATATATATATATATATATATATATATATATACACACACACATATATATATATATATATATATATATATATATATATATATATATATATATATAATGATATACCAATGCAACAATTCAGTTCAGTTCATTTTTGTTTTGTTTGTTTGGTTTTTTTTTTGTTGGTAGGAGCGCCCTTACAATGTGATCACATTGTTCTTGATAACTTAAAGAAGTATCATCCTTTGTATAAGTGAATGGATGAATCCCTTGCTTTTCGAATAATTTATGTTTTCTTTTTCAACACCATCCTTCTCTGAACGTTTCAATAGAGACTATAAGATATAGTTATACCTCTTGTTACTATTGTAAGATGAATTCGTTATAAATACAAATTGATATGAATTTAATAATGGATTTGAAAAAATACACGCAACACTGCAGGACTTGCATAGGATGACATGTACATAGGCCTTAGAAAGGCCTTATTTCCTTTAATATTTTGTACAGGCAACATTACTCTACTCAATGTTAGTCCAAAGGAAAAGAACAAAAGTCCTATTTTTTTTTTCTGTAATGCTTTTATTATCCATTCTAGGAAAAAACAACAAAACAAGATTTCATCAAGGCATCATAGAGTACAAAATGTAACACATAATGCACACATTATAATCGAGTCTGAATTATAACATACACACAAACCAGTAGATTCGATTGCTTCAATTGAGATTTATTTCCATTCCATTCGCTCACAATAAAGTAACAAAGAAACAATACAAAAACAAAGTATACAATCATTATTTGATCGTTTTCTACAAAATACAAAATAAAAGTATTATGAAGTATAACAAGTTATACATATGATTTCATTAAATAGCCAAGATATCAAAGTACACTTGAAGGATTCACACACACACACACACACACACACACACACACACACACACACACACACACACACACACACACACACACACACACACACACACACACACACACACACATAAGTATTAGAATGAGAAAAGGTGGCCCTTTGAAAAGCAGGACTTGTAAGACGCGGGTCACTTGGGACATAATGTGTACTAGATATCATCCGGAAATAATTCACATGTAACCAAAAAAAAAAAAAGAAAAAAGAAATAACAACAAGAAACAAACAAAAGCAGAACGTCATAAACGACAGCTATTTTCGAAAAAAAAAATGCAAATTACAATTTACAAATTAAGACACTCGTCTTACTCGTTAAACAGATTATACTAGTATCATATAATCATAAATGATATGCTAAACCATTATCGACGGATTTGGATCTCACGACTCTCCATGAATAATCATCAGACGTTGAATATGAAACCGACACGCTTTTCTTCCATTTACTTTCAGTAAATTCGGTTGCTATATACATTCATATTGGCATGAAAATGAACATGAATGGATGGATAAACGTGGCAATGATGCCGGGTAGCTGAAATATCAGAATTTACATACAGGCTATTTGATAGTGCTGAAGAAAATGTGTACTTCAAACATCCGTGTGGCTGTTCTTGCGTATTTCAGTGCCTTGACTAGTGGAACAATACAATACAATTTTGGATCATTCTAAATTAGCATGCAATAAAAAGACCAAAACGAAAATAAAAGGTATAAAATAAAATCCTCACTGCATTAGGTCCCCTCACATTTAATAGATTTATAATTCTACATGATCCAAGGAATATACATTCAAAATGTGTATGAGGAATTCAGCAGTATGTATGTATATATATATACAATTTATATAATATATATATATTATATGTTATATATATGTATATAATTCATATATATATACATACATTTACATTGTATATAGGCCTATGCAATCACACACACACACACACACACACACACACACGCACACGCTGCATATGCACACAAACATAGGCCCTACATACAAGTATGTATATGTTGTGTGTGTGTGTGTGTGTATGCCAATATGTCGACGAATATATTCATTTCATTCTAAGTCAGCCAGCACGGATTTTCTTCCTCAAGTCCATGCATTACGTGGTAAAATGACATAATATTATAAAACAAAGACATGGAAGCCTGTATTAAAGTATAGAATGTAAAATTAAGTGAAGCAAAGTAAATCAAAACAAAATATTAAAACAAAGTGTTTTTTTCACAGAAAAGAGTCGTTATGTATTTAAACAGTTTGGTTCCAAGTTACACACTATAGGCCTATATGTCATGGTATATAGGCCCTATTGTTCCTATTGTTTCAATTTTTATTTCAGTTACGATTATACTCATCATCGTACGAAAATTCGCTATCGATACGTGGTTGGCTACAATTTATACCGGGAAAGCGATCGTCATCTTTTGTATCTCGGGGTAGTGACAGCAGCTTGGGCACCGCCATTTTTGAATGGAAACTGGAGAACGCGGGAAATGGCGAAATCCCCATACATCGACGACAATGCCGCGCGCTCGCTCGATGCTGCATGTTGTGTATGCAGCAAAGCGAAAGAAGCATGCTTTTTTTCTACCCCCCCCCCCCCCTTTCATTTTGCCCTCTTACTGCTGCGAACGTTCCGAGCGTGTGCGTACGAATCGTACGCGTATCCCGCCGACACGCCAGCGAAATCGTCCCTTTACATAGCATCCGTGCCCCCGTATAACGTATCGAATGCACTGTGTAGACACAAGCGTAACTGCGCTGGGACGTTGTGTGTGGATAAGTGTGTGTACTCATTATACTTCGCACATCATCAGTACGTAACCCGTTCATGTTTCAACTACCTGCCTCAGTCTGTAGCTCTACTGATCTGTAGCTTCTATCATCTCCTCTTCTCTACATTTCTGTCCTGATCACACTTCTTCTTCATTCCTTGAGAAATGGACGGGTGAGTAACATGTAGTGGAACGGAAAAATAAAGTTACCCATCTTCAAGACCCTCAGTTTTATCAGAATATGGCTTCTTACGTGCGCCCTTCCAAATTGTGAACTGCCTCGTGGACATGAATGATGCTTAGATCGTGGAAGATTGTGCGCTTCTATGCACCATCCATTTCCACAGCGCAGCACATTTTCGCATAGGCAACCCTACTAGGCGTCTCATTGAATACTTGCCGTCATCATTCATGGGCATAATAATCTTCTGTTGGTGGTAGTTGTATAATCTTAGTTATCTGAAAAAAGAATATTATGTATGTAGATAGTGATATGTTTCTCGTAAGATTAAGACACGTACGTTTTCCTTGTGGTCCGTGCTTGTGAAGGAGGGATATATCTTCCGATATACAGTAGTAGGTCCTACAGTCCATTACGAGCTGCGTGCGAGATTTTTCGGGCTAGGTCACACAGTCGTTTATTGATCACAACAGCGTGGCTAGGCCTGGACGGCACGAAGCCTGAACGTTGTTATGCCCCATCACAGGGGTCATTGCGTAAAGATTTTGTCTGATCTGTACACAAGGAAAGAAAGGCATAGACCACAACACTTGGTTGTGTGCATTTTTGTATATGCATGGATATGGATGTGCATCTGTTTCAACTGATATACATTGTAAATGTCTATTCCTTCTACAATGCTTGGCTTGTGAGAACTGTGGTGTTTGTAGTGTGTGTACATGTGATGACATGATCCAGGCCATGGACATGGCGACAAGTTCCATGTGAATTATAAAACGTATTGACTGGCAGCAGTTTTGTTAATCCTTGTGCCCCCCCCCCCCCATAAGCTTTGATAGGACTTTACAACAGGGGAGATGTTTCACAAAGAAGTTAAGTCAATTTTAAAAGTTTTGAGCAACTTAAAATCTAGGTAGATTTATCTACCAGAACAAACCATGTTACTTTTAATGCCATTTGCATTGGTTTCCCTGTTCCGTTCGTTTTATTTAATGTTTTGAGCAGAATCCACTTCAAATGGTACGTACTGTGGTAAATTTTAATGACATTTTACAGAAAATGCCCTTGCCCCATAGGCCTACATGTATTTAATTTTGTATAATGGCTGCATGTAAAAAAGTCTACAAAATGTTCATTTTAATGTGGAACTCACAATATTATTGAAGACACGGTATACCGGTACCATACATTGTATTATGAAATGGATCTGAATTTTTAAGATCACTTACATTCTGTGTGAAACACCTGCTATGTTTAAGTGCGGCTGAGCAAACAAAGATGTGTGAATGTATAGTACCGTAATTGCTACTTTTTTGTATAGGTTCTATAAGCCTCAATTGTCAATCTCTTGCAAGTGACAGTGTTACATGAGTAATTCTGTGCTAGTCCTGCTATGATATTACTCGATATTTGAATTTGGTCATTATATTTGGAAAGGAATGACAGTGCTTACATCCTTTGTGCAAAGTGGTACAAGCAAGCTTTAATAGTCCCACCTGTGCGATATTGGAGTTACAGCCACAACAATTTCTAGTGCTGGAAGATGTGCTTACTGGGCCTAAAGCATTTTACTGGCAAAGTGTAAAAGTCCAACGTTTGACGACAACAAACCAAAATTTCCCTCAGAATGATGTACCAGCATTGGAATGTCTAGAATCATAGTGAAAAGACCAAATTGCTGATTCATACAGGATATGGCATACTTTTTGATAGTTGACAAGTCTGATCTATCATCATTATTAGTTTAGGTTGTTGCACTTTCACTGAAAAAGAAGAAGAAGAAACGCATTGTAACTCCATGCTTTGTACCTTATAGTCATTTGATATAGTTATCGGTCTAGATGAAATACATGGTTTCTTCTGCATTGCCGTCTTTGATTCCTGCCAAGTCTTCACCATAACAGAAATAACTCATCGTTCTCAGCAATATTTTAGGAGTCTAGCATCAAGACTAGTGATTTTGTGCCTGAGTTTAAGGAACAGGTATGATAATGATAAAAAAACCCCCCAAAACAACAACAACAACAAAAAACAAAACCACCTCAATGATTAGAACAATACACAAGTTGGGATATGGTAATAAAGAACCCTTAAAAATATTGTGATTATCCAGTATACTAGTCTTTCATAAGTTTATCTTTTTCCTCAGTGATACGTTAGCTCCTGTGATTATGTGATCTCTTGTATGACAAGTAGAGGTCTCGTCTGTGATATTGTATATGCTGTAACAGCCATTTTCTTCTGACTGTGGCTTGGGCTTTTGTTGTACTGCTTCTGTCTTGGTTTCATGTCATGTTACTGAGCACTTTTAGAAAAAGTATGCACAATAAGTGCAAGTAATGCAACCATGCTTGAAGGTTCAGAATATCAAGTACTCATTTACAGGCCTGTCTTTACAGTATTGAAAATATGTACCATGTACTTTGTAGGTGATCTTTTGTGTGTTAACATGCATCTGTTTGAGTGTGATTTTGATCCCAGTTTTAATGGCACTGGCTTGTACTGTATACCTTGTAGATCATAGTGTTTGTGCTATGGCAGTGTTATTCCTTTGTGTCAGAAATTCCCGTCATGCTATACAGAAATGATTCAAGTGATATGTACTACATTCAGGTTTTTGTGTGTGTTTGTCTTGTTTTTGTTTTGTCTTTGAAGACTATTTTGGAATATCCTGTGTTCAGTTGAAATGATGGCACTATAGCTACCGTACTACAACTTTTTTTGATTAAAAAAAGTTTTTTTCTAAAGTTGTGTGCATGGTGTCATCATATCAATAGATTTGTTTATTGTATTGTATTAAAAAAGATATAAACAACCAAATATTGCCTACAATTTTGATGGAATTTTGTCTACAATTTGGAATGTCCCTTCTTTAGCTCAAAATTATGACACTAGCTCTCACCATATTAAGCTTTAGAATAGTAATGTTGTACTATCAACAAACAAACTTTTTGTTTTCGTGTCAAAGACTTTCAGAATACCCTGCACATAATTTTTAGATTACATGATGACACCATAGCTCCTGCCATGTACTGTAAAAAAATCCTCAAACCAGGATTTACCAATGTTGCAAGGACAATATTGTCATGCCCCAAACATTTGCATATTATGTAATGATAATGATGATAATGATAATAATAATAATGATAATAGTAATAATAATGTCAATAATAATGATAATAATAACGATAATAATAATAATAATAATAATAATAATAATAATAATAATGATAATAATAATAATAATGACCTTTACCACTCGGTCTGACTTCTCTAAGGGCAAGTAGTGCAAGAAGCAAACAAATTTTCATATTCCAAGTGGAACAACTCATTTCATTCTACATGTGCTGTTGTATTGAAATCATAGTTTACTGAGCTATAATTTTGAATGATCAGTCCACAAAAAAATAGAATTGTAGAATCAATTCTCAAGTCGGAGGGTCCTGCTACTGTAGATAAATATTATGGCACAAATGAAGCAATAGACCTACATGTACTCACTAGAGTTTGTTTTGATTTGTTATGTTTTGTTTTTGGTATAGCTCTGTAAAGTCATCAGAAAAGGTTGCCAGTCATGACACTTCACTTTCTACAAGTATCTTGATACTACCACCTCCCCCCCCCCCCCACAAAAACCCTAACAACAACACCAAGCCACCCAAAAGAAAAGCAAATAGAAAAACGAACATATTGACTTATATATGAAGTGAATTTACATGTATATCACACGTTAGTTTGCATAAGTAGATTTGGTATGTTTTCAATCAAACTATAGATTTGTCTTGACGAGTTTCTTTGTGTGGATCAAAGACGCTTAATAAATAAGACACGAAAGTGCGCGCTAATCCTGTACAAAAGAAATGGACAGCGCGCGGTCTTCAAGCGTATACGCACATCACCTGAGACGCGCTGCCTTGACGCTTGATAAACAACAGCAGCGGCTTTAGGGACAGCGCGTCTCAGGTGATGTGTGTCTTTGCCTGAGACGCGCTGTCTTTGCAGATGTTGTTGTTTATCAAGCGTTTTTATGCCTCCGCCACGAAGTGGTGCCGGAGGCATTATGTTTTCGGGTTGTCCGTCCGTCCGTCCGTCCGTCCGTCCTTCCTTCCGTCCGTCCGTCCTTCCTTCCGTCCGTCCGTCCGTCCGTCCTTCCGTCCGTCCATCCGTCCGTCCATCCGTCCGTCCATCCGTCCGTCCGTCCTTCCGTCCGTCCGTAATGAATTTTGTGGACAAGGTAACTATCGAAACCTGTTGAGGTATCCTAATGAAACTTGGCATGTATGTGTATTAGGGGGTGAAGTTGTGCCTATCAACTTTTGGGTGCACATGCTCAAGGTCAAAGGTCAAAAGGTCAAGGTCAAATACATAAAATTTCACTATTTCCACCATATCTATTGAATGCCTGAAGATATTTTCTTGAAACTTGGTGTATACATGTATTACCCAATTAAGATTCTCTGGTGAAAGTTTGGGTCATGAGGTCAAAGGTCAAAGGTCAAAAGGTCAGGATCAAATGCATAAAATTTCACTATTTCCACCATATCTATTGAATGCCTGAAGATATTTTCTTCAAACTTAGTGTATACATGTATTACCCAATTAAGATTCTGTGGTGAAAGTTTGGGTCATGAGGTCAAAGGTCAAAAGGTCAGGGTCAAATACATAAAATTTCACTATTTCCACCATATCTATTGAATGCCTGAAGATATTTTCTTGGAACTTAGTGTATACATGTATTACCCAATTAAGATTCTCTGGTGAAAGTTTGGGTCATGAGGTCAAAGGTCAAAGGTCAAAAGGTCAAGTAGAAATATTAAAACTTCTTTTTTTTCTCTGTACCTTGGAAAATTGTTCAAGGTACATGTATCTTCATGGAACGTATAGTATATACATGTACTGACTGATTATCTAGAGAATGTAGGGTTCATGGGGTCAAAGGTCAGGGGTCAAAGGTCAAGTGCAAGACTTCAAAATTTTACTATTACCCTCATATTTATGCAATGCCAGCAGGGTTATTTTTTTACACTTGGTGTATGCATGTGTAACCTAATAGAAATTCTCTGGAAAGTTTTTTTTTTCTCTTTTTGCCTCAAAGGTCAAAAGGTCAAAGATCAATTGAAAGTGCTGAACTAACTTTTTCCTCAATATCTCGGAAGTGGCTCAAGTTACCTTGAAACTTAGTACATATTATGCATGTTCTACCTGAAAGTAATTATCTCATGAATTTTAGGGTCAAGGGCCAGATGAAAATGGTAACAATTTACTATTCAATTCAGAAATTGCACTTTTTCTCCACACCTGTTCCTTGAAAATTACTCAATGCCTAAATGTATGAATGGTTCAAAGTCAAGTTAAAGTCCTTAAATCCCTAGATACATGCTCTCCTATTCATCCAATTAAACCTACGTCAAGGAAGGTGAACATTCAACACATTTGTGACAAACTTGTCATTCCAATATTTTGCCAATTTTGTGAAAATGTAATCACACAGTGTCCACATGTACTATCTAGACCTATTGGGAAAATCATGCATTATGGCGGAGGCATACCAGTCGCCATAGCGACATTTCTAGTTTATTGTGAGATCATGTTGTTGCCAAATTTTTACCTCCACGAAATAATCCTTATTACTCTAAAATCTCGTTCTTCAAAATAATCCCCTTAATCGAAAAAAAGCTAATTATAATTTTTAAATCTTTTTAAGATAATAAAAATACCAGTACCTTTGGAAATGAATGATGTTCCTAGGTGTACTGAGTTTGTACTTAGCTCTCTTTTGTATCGTCATGTAGGGAAGCCATTTTGTGTCCATTGTTATCGCGCGCCTTCGTATCTTATTATCTATACTATCTTTGGTGTGGATGTTAGTAAATTCCCTTTATTAATGGATTTTATGAGATCTGATAACCAACATAAGATCAAGGTACTCTTTTGCGAGTAGAGAAGTAATTATTATAAATATTTCATATGGTCTCTGATTATGCTTTGGTTGTGCAATGGAAATTGCAGTGAATTTCCTTTATGGAAGACTCCAGTCTACTACTTATAGTAGACTAGGTACTACTTAATATGAGAGTATACACTTTTGATTAGTCGGTGTTTTTCAGTGTTGAACTTGGGACCGTTTCATGAAACTTTTTGCCAGTGATTTACACTGACAACTGTTAAAAGCTACTGAAATCCTTATTTCTCATTGGCTGATAGCAAATTTGTCGGTGAAAACCTCCGACGAACTCGATGAAACGCCCCCCAGGATGATGCAGTTGGCACAGTATTAGTCTCTTGGTTTTCCAGGCCTTACGTTGTGTTCTTCCTTGTGATTTGCCCGTTTTCTGAAGTGGATTTTGTGATCTACAGGACTCCGCAGGCCAGTAGAGCTTAAAGTTTTTATGAAAACACCAAAAGTTAATTTCAGACAAGCCCAAGGCAAAATTGACAGTGAAAACAAATCATACATTCTACATCTCTATAGCCCTGTCTTAATAGACCCTAATGTGGCAATGTTGCAGTATCGTCCGGAGAACAAAATTTGTTGCCTCTGACAGTAAAACAGGAGATTACAAGCTCTGTTTTATCAGAGCCTTTCAAATTAGTATTACCGCTGAGCAACATTTTGCAGAGACCATTTTAAACAGGCAGGGTAGCAAAAGATGATACTCGGATGCTACCGGACCTTGTCTAAGTAGCTACGTAGTTTGAAAGGCTTTAAAACAGAGCCTATTACTTTTTAATGTCTGTTGAGGTCCAAGGAGGATGGAAGAGGGATGAGGGGTAGTTTTGGATAGCAGCTCAGGGAGGGGGAGGGGGTCACTCACAAGAAACTGATACCTGTGCTCTGGTTACTTTCAACCATTTGCAAAATATGATTGTCAAAATATCAGCCCTCTCCCCCCCCCCCCCCCCCCACCAAAAAAAAAGAAGAAGAAGAAGAAGAAAGAATAAAAATGAAATGCTGACACAAAACCATGCCTTCTTTGTCATGTTATGATTTTCAAAAGAAGAGCTCTCAGGTGTCCCTGTGAGTAGGAAACACTTTATATCTGGCTGTAGACAGATTTATACAGTCAGTGTGACGGTCTGTTTTTTCAGTAGTCGGTTACCAATACCGAGTGAATATAAGGTACCAGTAGAAGAAACCTTGCAAGAAATGTTTGCATACCTCTTATATTTTACTGCTACATGTAGGTATATGGGATGATGATTTTTTTTTTTTTTTGTCTTTTTTTTTTTTAAGTTCAGGATGCGTAAATGTGTAGAAGTCACATTGGTAAGCACCACAGCATAACAGCACAATAGTCTTGAATAGGAAGATTATACATTTTTTTAGGGTCTCATTTTTTTTTTCTGAAGCAAAACTCGCAGCAGAGTTTGAATAGTGTATTCCAAGTGCCAAGTCTGTGCAAATGTTGAATAGAACCTGCAACCCACGCAAAAATACTGTTGTTTGATGTACATGATAAAGTGCTTCATCAGTACACCTGGGGAAGTTTTACCCCCGATGCGGCACGGCGCAGTCGAGTGGATCTGTTCCAGGCCCAATGATTTTACGCGGCACCAGTTGTGTCGCATGGAGGATCCGGGCAGAGGGTAGTTTTGCGTCTCATACCTCTGTCAATGGCGCACATTCGTGGCAGTTTTTCCTTTTCTTCTTAGTACCACAACTCCTTGTTTGCCCACAGTCTGGGTGCCGCTGTGCATGGCAACTGATCACATAGTTTCTGAATCCCTATTGAATATCGAACTCCTTCCTCCCCCAACCCCTTCTTTGTTTGCCATTTGTATGCTGATAGTAAAAAGATACTCATTTTTTTCTCTTTTTTGGGGGGTACATAAATGACTCCTTGGGAACGTCTCACAGCTTTTCATGTGAAAATGTGATCACGCAACTGTGTGTCCACATTGACTTGATTGCATTGATTGTAATGACCCACGCCCCATAAAAGTTCCTCTATAAAAGTGTATTTTTTCCTCTCTCTCCTTGCTTTCCTCCCCCCACCCCCCCCCCCCACCCCGCTCTCTCAATTTCTTAATTCTTAGATTGATTGAAAGCATTTTGGAGAGCTGTCAAGTGATCATCATACACTAGTTTGATTAAGGGATTTAATTTTTGTAACCGTATGCAATAGCACATGAATCATTACCCATGTAGGTTTTCTATGAACTGGACCATCCTTAACTGAACACTTGCAAGTAATTTGATCACAAATAGACAGTCTGTGCGGAGAAGTTTATCCTTCAGAGAGAGGTATAACTCGCTAGTCCAATGGATAGTTTGTAGACATGCAGATATTAGAAGCTTCAGGTAGATCACAAAATTTCATAACAAAAAAAAAAGTATTTTGTAGGAAATGTTGGGAGTTTTCCAAAGAGCTTTTCGCAGAAACTGAACAAAAAACCTGATTCATATGTGATATATCTTCACAACTCGGACCTATTTGTAAGTGATTGATATAAACATTAATGTGAAAATCTTTCCCCTGTATTATGCTCCTGCCAAAATAGTGAGTCACAGCACAATGATTACTGCTCACAACGAGTTGTCTGGGCTGAAACCTGCCGATTCCTCGAGTGCTGACTGGCAAGATATTTGCCTATGCCACACCAAACCAGCGCATGTTCTGGATGGTCATTTTTTTTTTGCCCTGCACATAATTTTTCCCTCGCTTGAAGGATGATAGTCATGATTTGGTTCAACTCTCCGACATCTGGCAGAGTCGTTTGAAGTTTGCCAATCCTGCTCCGAGATATAATATTTTTTCATCCCTCGAGACAACTTTCGGCAAGAAGCTAGAGTGATGGGTTTTACAGATGGGTTCGTACTTGGCACCCTGGGTAACCTTGCCTATCAGTACTGGGGACTTCCTAATCCATGGATGCGTTTGATTTTTGTCTCAAAGCTGTCCCGATTTATGTGGGAAAAAATCCATCACAGTTGGGACCAACCTCTCAAATTGATGGATTCTTGAATAAACTTGATCTGCTGGCACTTGGAAGAATCAGAAGTGGGGAAAAAGGGTCAACTACATGTTGAGAGTTACTTGTACGATTTTTTGTTTTGTTTTTGTTTTGCAAATCATTACAGTGTACTCCTAAGCTCATGGATGCCTCTAGAGGTATTTACAAACTCAGTGAAATCCCTCCATTTTTGTCATTCTAACCACACTAGAGACATAGCCGATTTTATGAAGCTCAGATTCGTAGTTTGCACTCTACCTGTTGATAGGTGGGAGACATCGTGATGAAAAATGACGACAGATGAGCTGAATTTTGATGGATCAGCAGAAAAATTCAGAGCATCCTACCCTCCACCCATTAAGAGACAGTTTAGTGAAGCCACACTGCATGCGCAACCTACAAAAACATTTGAGGAGAGCAGGATTAAATTCTTAATTCCATTGGCTTAGTGTGCACTGGTGCACATGTCATAGAAGAATGTCCAGTCTAGTTGAAAGTTTTCTCTGAGAAATAGTGTATTATAACAGAGTATGATCTTTAAAAGGAGTGTACCAGAATGATTGCTCCATGGAACATGGAAAAGTAACTGATCAAGTGGAAGTTTCTGGGGCAGTCAGTATGTCAAAAGCTTCTAGTCATAACACTGATAACCTCTGCATTTTGACTGGGTTTAGGGCTAGAAATACACAAAAGAAAGACTGTGCCCTTATAAATTAGGTAGAAGGTTATAGCTGGAATGGATGAAATTGCTACCATAGTTTTTTGCCTCCTATACTTCTGCAAATTTCATTATCATTTCTCATTTTTTCTTTGTTTTTTTTTCCTGTTCTATCCTAATTAGGTTATTACATTTTTTTTTTTGTGGCTAACATATGATTGTTATTATCTTGTGGAATTCTAGTGCCATAGGCATGTAGGCCTGGTATTTTCCCTCATTTTTTCTCGCGAAAGTAATGATATGCAAAGCAAAGGAGCTTGGTGTTAACATTGATAGTGACTGTGTTGACAATACATGATTTTCAATCTGCCTGATACAGAAATCATAATGCCCAAGCTGAAATCACCTTGTTCACCGAGAAGAAACTACATTGTGCTCGCTACAATACGAAAGAATAATCATTTTGACGCAAACATCAGGGCCCCTTTGCTTCATTGTGTGACGGTTTCAATCATGCACGCATGCATGGTGTGCAGTGTCTGTGTAAGGGGGGGGGGGGGGGAGGGGTAAGGGTGAGGAAAACTTGGGGAGGGTAAGGAAAGGCCATGCGAAGTGCATAGAATGAACATTCTCATGCCAACCAATGACTGAGAACAAAGATCAAACTCTGGTAATAGAAAATGTGATGGAAAGGTGCAACCGGGCGTAGAAATACTGAAATACAGTGCGCCAAGTGTGGGAACAGGTTGTCAGTGGCAATGTTACACATACTCGGTAGCCTTTATTGAGTAGCAGTGCATTCAAGTGCATGTACCTATATTCATTGTGTTGATAGCCTTGTATGTTCTGTTGCCCCCACCCTTTCTTTTGCAAGCATTATTTCATGGGTGGGGGAGGGGGGGGGGGGTGTGGGAAGGACTTGTCATGGGATAGAAAATTGGAAAAATATCTGTTTCGTTTAAAACTGCTTCGATTAAAACTTATATTTTTCAATAGACTGTCAGCTAACCAACTGTACAAAATGTAATAGTGCAATGTCTTTGTGTTTGCATTTATGGATCCATTTCTACATTTCTTTCCCCTCCTACAGATGATAAAAGACATACTTATAGACTTAAGAGTTTAAAGATTAGTTCAGTTGGCTAGACAGCATTTTGTATCATTTGGTAGACACAAAGGCATTTACATGCAGAGTGATACAGAGTGACAAAGCCATGTGACATAGTTGAGTATTGTAGATTCAAGTATTAAAGCTCTTAGGAACGGTTGCCGCCCAGTATGCAAGTTGGTAGCGAGGATGGAATTTTATGGCCCGCACGTAACCTTTGGAATTGAAATTTCCACCATAAAATGGGCTATAGAATCCCAGCATTGTGGGCAGTAGCTGCTGAACTGTTTATATGCATTTTAAAGTTTGCTTTATAATGGAAAGATATTCTGGTCATGTGTCGTAAAACAGATTCAATGTATGCAGTTTGGGATACATGCTAATGCTACATGGAGTGTTTTGTGATCTCATCCTCCCAAATGAATCTTTCTTATTTTCCTCTCTCCATCAGACTCCCCCCCCCCCCAAAAAAAAGACAGAAACATCTGAAATTTTGCTCTGAATATCAGCCATAGGTGGTTGAACATCAAGCTTCCTTAAGAATTTGGAGTGCCCAATGCCCCCCCCCCCCCAAAAAAAAAAAAAAAAAGAAAAGAAAAAGAGATATGGTTAAGAGATTTCGCCGAGTTAGCCTGATCAAAAGAAAACAATAGATATTTCTTCGGTGGGTTTATGAGCTCCATATAAATTGTGAATTCATTCATGACAGATGGCTTCACATTGGAAAATAGAATCTAGAGCAAAAGTTGGGGGGGGGGGGGGGGGGAAGAAAATTGTGTGAACTTATATGGAATTTAGTTCCCATTTTATTTCAGTTCTGTTCTTGTAGAAATCAGAACATCATGGGTGGAGGTGTTATAAAATACCATTTGCCAGTATTTCTTACCAGATTGTTCAGGGTTTGTGAATGTCTATGAATAGACAGCCATATTTGAACATCTGTGTTTGGGGGGGGGGGGGGGGGAGAGTATCTGTAATTGGTGTGGGTGACAATTTGTCGCCAAACATTCACAGGTTATACACATGTGTACATTTTTATGGTAGTAGTGTGAAAAAGCAAGAGATGTTATTCTGAACTGTTTGTGAAAGTAAAGGAGTGCAAAAAAAAAAATAAAAAAAATAAATCAGCAAACAAACCCATGTGCTATGGAGAGATGTGGATACATCCTGTTTATACATCAGCCAAGACGAGCAATATCCTCAAAGTTGCTGGTTGGGAAAATCGCACAGTTAGAAATATGGATGGTAGTATAGAATATAGCTCCCCTCCGTTCTTGAAACTTGACTTCTGACATGATATTAAATGCTCCTCATCTTTTCCGCCCTTGACACTCGATATTGATTTGATGGTGAAACGTGGCATGGTCTTCAGGGGTCAGTTTGACCATAGGATATAATTATGCAGGATGCCAGCATGTTAATGGCTTTGTGGTCAAGACTCGGTCCTGATAATGTGTATAATTTTATTCATGGTGATGCAGTTTCTAAAGTAGAATGAGTTGCAAATCACTTCTAAAAACAAAACAGAAGTTACAAATAGTAATGCAGTGTTGCACTGTGCTTATTTTGAAAATATGGTTGAGGAGATTAATGTGGACAGTATGTAGGACTTTGTAACTGATGGAGATTTCTTGTATCAAATCAGTTCGGTAACCAACATGTGAGAACAGAAGACAAGAGGGCCCGTTTCATAAAACTTGTTATCAGTGACAAGTTGTCGTAGTTGTGACAAGATAGTTGTGACAAGCTACTGAAATACTTGCATCTGATTGGCTGAGAGCAAATTTGTCATAGAAATGTGGCAGTTGTCACTGATAAAAGTTTTATGAAACGGGCCCCCTGGTTTCCATTCCATTGGCAAATGATAGTGTGCTGGCAGTGAAAGGGGAATTTTTTTTTTTTTTTTTTTTTTTTTGGTCTCATCAGTGTATTGCAAGTGATGGGATCTAAAAATTTGTTAACTCAGAAGATATTATTGGTCATTCAACAGTTTAGTTTTAACTGACGTGATGTCTTGCAACATTGTTTGCCGTCACCAGTGTGAATGTAGGAACACAAACCTGTATGTCATAGAGCAGAATTTGAGAATGATTGTGTTATAAAGGCATTCATTTGATCAAACATGGCTGAAGTGAAGAAAAACAACACATTTTTGTATGCCTGGCAATGTTAAAAACAAACAAACAAACAAACAAACAAACAAACAAACCAGCAGTACACAAACAGTCACATTCACCTTATGACCTCATTCAAATAGTTTCATTGTCATTTAAAATATTGTTTCATTGAAGCTTTAATGCACTTTTTGATACCTCTCATGGGTCAAATTAAGTTAGATTAATTAAAGCTTTGCCAAAGACATTTAAGTAATTATATTTGACCATGTCTGATGAATAGAAAATGGTCTCTGAGAGAGGGACCTTGATATTTAATATGGTAAACCTTATACAGTAGTTGCATGGAAAGTTCTTGTCACATGTCTTGTATAGGGCGGGAGGGAGGGAGGAGTAGACTGTTCTCAGCTAATTGGCGGGGAAAACCTGTGTAGTAGAGTGAGTAAGTAAGGTGGGAGACAGTGCTTATGAAACAGCATGTCTTTCATGCTATGTTAATGGGGCCATCATGGGTAATACTTGTCATGTTCACATGACATACTGCATACCTAAACTCGAATAATAGCTCAAAGTTTCAGTCTTTGATAATTAGTTTGTAATCTAGCCCTGTGTAGACGCACTAGAAAGTTAGCCATCGTAAAGATTAGTCAGTGATAAGAACCACACGACATCGTAAGGTTACACTCTGTCCATACTGTAAAAGTGGATATTTTCGCGCTCGGCCAGGTAAGATGAGTTATGCATGTTTTTAATTCCACGGAAGCAAGATATCAACGACTGGAACATATGGCAAACAGAAATATTTGCATGCTTTTATTTTCGCGCTAGTTTCTGGTTGCACGAAATGTGTGAAAATTTTTACACTGTAAGCCACTAGGGGGCTCCACTCCTACCGGTAGTTTAGTATCATGTGGACACGATAATCAATCTGCCACATTTCTATGACAATTTGCTCGATCAGCCAATCAGATGCAAGGATTTCAGTAGCTTGTCACATCTATGACAATTTGTCACTGATGACAAGTTTATGAAACGGGCCCCTGGAAACATTGAACTGCACATTACTTGAATATGAGACCATTCTGAAGCAAATTATTTTCACACAACAATAGATGTATAATGTACTCTTGAATGAATCCCACAAGGATTGGAACAGTCATCCCCCAGCATTCCCACTGATTCCTACTGATCAGTTACTAGCCATCCCTTCAAGGTTAGGTGTTGTATGAACACTTGTCATAAAGATTACAAACATTGTGGTAACGTAACTATTGGTGCAAGCACTGTTAAAGGTATATATTGGCCCTCCCTCCCATTACAGATATGATATTAATTGCTATTTTTTCACACGCAGTAGAAACCGCAGTGTACAATGTGTGGTGCAACTTGAAGTAATGTCTCTGTGAGAAGAGTCATTACAGTGGATTTATGGACAGTTGTAGTTTCACATCTGTGTTGGGAAGTGAAACAGCTGAGTGAGCTCTCACACTTATGAAGAACTTGTTGATAAATATTTAGAAAAGTAAAGTATGCCCATGAAGTGATTTCTTTTCTGTAAAGCCTTTTTATTGCATTTTTTTTTTCACTCCTGAATACATAGTTTCTCAAGTCATGATTGGCTTATCATGGTTCTGAGTTGGTATTGGGTCTGTATTTAAGACGTATTATAAGCAGTTTGACCACTTCAGTTCAAGCACATACAAGTGTAATGGAGTCTGCCTTTACCTTATGAGTCCCACCATGGTGCATAGATACATTGTACATGTATAAGTTATGAACATACTCTTTATGCCTCTGCACACCAAGCAAAAAGGTACCATGTCTGGTTCTGTTTAAAAAAAAAAAAAAAAAAAAAAAAATCAATTTTGGTACAAAATCACCAAAAGTTTTACTCTTGCGTCAAAATCAAGGGCAGCAAAATCACTTTTTGAAGATTTATTTTGTGACAAAATTATCAGCAGGGAAGTGATATTACAGAACCAGACATGGTTCCTTTTGGCGCACCATAACAGAAACAAAACAAAACAAAACACAGACCGTTGCCGTTACCGTGCTCGGTGTGTGGAGGCCTCTATGCTGTACATGTATGTACATGAGAGCATATCTGGAGTTGCAAGTTTAATTGATACATGATGTAGACCACAGTGAAATGGACCTGTAGATGGCATTAGCTGCTTGTGGTTTTTCAAGGAAACTCATTTTTAATGTGTGAGCACTCACCACTCATTACTGGACATTACTCTAAATATGTTTGGAAATGTGTTTCAGAAGCATGAGTACCAATGTATCATGAGAGAAAGTGTGAAAGCCCACTATGTCTCATGTTACAACCAATTGTATGTTCCTTAGCAATGCATCAAATAAATAATGAGGAGCATTTTATTCTGTCTACAACATAGGACTGTGCAGACTCAAATTTTACAATCTGTTCCTAAATCCATTGCTGCAGGTGATACTTCATTTTCTTACATAGAAACTAAATGCTGCTTTAAAGATTGTACATGTACGTGTAGTACTCATTTTCAAGCCCTGCACAATGTAAATTATTTTCTAGTCATTTTCATTAATTTTATTTTGTATGAGAAGTATGCGCCAACTTATGGTTCAAATATAGATCACACTTGGGGAGGGGGGAACTTGATTTAATTTGCATTATACCCTCAAGGAAGACAAAGTAAGTTTTCTGACAGTTAAATTCTCTTATGAGTGCTCTGGTACCCGTATTTGGATAATCACATTTGTGAAGTGCAGTTCTAATCCTGTCGATAGAGTTACAGGCCATTCAGACATGGAATGAGTCATATTGTGCAGACCTGAAATGTAAACAAAATTCAACACTTCAGCTATATCAAAAACTCTTTATTACCTGTCACTCAAACACACACTTCTCGATACACGTACGGCGTATGCACTATACAAACGTATGTGTACATGCGCGCGGCAGACACCATGCATGTATCTGGAGAGAGTGCAGTGTGACGATAGAAATTGAATACGAATTCAACACAAGCGCCCACCTCCTCGAACTGCGTATGAGAGAGGTCAGACCGTGGAGATGACAAACTGGCTTCAGAAATGGAGCAAAACTCCAGAGGAAAACACCTCTAGACCATGACTGGCAAGAGTGGTTGTTGACAAAGAAACATGATTCTAGTTCGCTATGCCTCTATTGACATCAAACATGTGTCTGTGACAAACAGTACTTACAAACAGATTCTTGAAACTGTTTGTATGGGAAATTTTGCATATTGTTGTTATGTATGTGTTATCTTTTTTTTTTTCCATGCTGTGCTAGACATTGAATGAGACAAGCCCAATGTATTAAGGCACAAGTAGACACCAGACAGCAGAGAGTTATAGACTCATTTTAGTCGACAATCTGTAATGCAGCAAAAGATATGATGAAATGTGTAACATAACAGACAGAAAGAGTTACAGACTCATTTAGTTTGCAAAGGGTCAAAGCGTTCTACAAGGTAATAGTGCATTTCCACTCCTTAAATTGAATGTTAGTATAACCCACTCCTAGCCTTCTCTCTCTCTCTCTCTCTTTCTTTACATGATGTCTCTTCCTTTTTAATATAATGCATAGCATTTTATAACTATGCTACAAACATGTATTCATTTTTTTCTCACGTGGCTAAATAAGACAAATCAAGTACCACCAGTGTTAGTACTGCTAGAAGAAGTAGCATTACTCTTGGGTATGATATTATATAGATCGATTTAAAATATGATTCTCTATTTTTCTTTTCTTTTCTGGAGGGTACACATCTGTTATTCCTTTAGTATTAAAAGCTTCTGAAAATTTTAATCTCTGATATTGAAACAAAAAAATTGATATTGAAACAAAAAATCAATATCATTCCTGACTCTTTGAACACATTTGAAGACATTATCAAGTCTAATTTTCACAAAATGGAACTTTGCAACAATTTCGCGAGTGGTGAAATTGGCGAGTGGCAGAAACCTACGGCTGCACGTTGCCTTTATGTTGGGATCAGAGTTAATATTTTCATGTAGGGCCCCTATTGTACCACTGGTGAATGGCACCAACTCCTGAAAATGAAATTTATGAAAAATAAAAACCCCACATGGTGTACATTAGAGCAGATGATGAAATTAATGCTAATGATGATGATAAAAGAAATGCAAGAGCTGGCTCCAGTTATGGACGATAACATGTCTTATTCCTCTCCTCCCCCACCCCCCCCCCCCCCAATGTTTGCTAAGAGGGCTACAACCTTTCCCCCTGGATGCCCTGCCAATCTGGTATGCGCTGGGATGAGAAATCTATAATTTGTGTGCTCGTGCATGTTGCCTTTCCGCTGCAGACACATGGTCAATGTCCTTGAAGTAGTTGTCTTGTAGTTTGGGGGGAGAACCTGGAAGTCTCCAGCTCCTGCTTCTCTGGTGGATCTGAACATGCCGGAGGCTTGAAGGGGTTCATTGGCAAAGATTTCCAGTGTCAGGGATATTAGGCTACGGTGCTCAGACTTTCTATTGATTGTACGTAAGCAGTAATGAGAGGTCTACACGGTGTGCAAGACCCAGTTTCCGACGTACATTGTATGGATTCTTCGCGTTCAGTGCCGTTTCAGTGCGGTTGTTGTACGCATAGTTTGTCTAATTATCATAACTTTGTTTGCTGTTAGAAATATGTCGGGCAATGACAGCCACCACCCCCCCCCCCCTTGCCCTTGACATGAACCTGAAAGTTTATGAAGCTTTATTTTGACCAACACGTACATAGAGATGAAGAAAGATAGTTTAAGCCTTTGACTGCCAAAAGCGCCATTTATATTATTGATCAGTGCACACATGATATACGGTATTGGGCAAGCAAATACTTCGGGCCCTACAGAGTAAAACAGGTTGCATTATCTCTACCAGATAAGTGTACAGACCAGTTGCTGTGTTGTATTCTGTGAGATATTTTTTTTTTTTTTGTGTGTGTAGCCTACTTTGCCTAGAGGTGAACTAGGAAAGGGTTTTCTCCATGTAATTTCACTATAAAGCTGCAGTGGATCACCTCCTGTGACCTCTACCATGTGATTTTTATCGAAGCAAGGAGTATCATGTAACGGTACCGTACACCGGAGAATGGAGTACACGTTGGTTGTGTGTCCATATGTCCATATATGCCATGCCAGCTGTTCATGGTTAACCCATGGAGTTAGTAGCTCCATGGTTAACCCAACCATCCACCATCGTACAGCACCCCATTTTGGAACAGAATCAAAACAAAACAAAACTTACTTTAACATTTGTCATTACTTGTGAGTGATCCAACCAGCCAAAAGTGTATGCACATAAAGTTTTTGTCATATATAGCATTGCTGTGTTGGACTTGTGGAGACTAAAGGAGTTAGACTATCACTTATTCCCAATGTTGCCAGAAAAATTGATTGTAACCTGTTAAACATGCAGCCCCACCTCCTATCAGCTGCAGCCTGCCCCCAAACCACAGACGTCTGCATACGTAGACTAGCCAGCCATGTATTCACCGTTCGTGAGGAAATTGATTCTAGCCCATTAAATACAGCCCCTACAGCTGCCCCGCAAACCACATAGGTCTGCGTGTCTAGACTAGGTGAGCAAGCAAAATGGTCGTGAATAATATGCTGAATTGCAAGCAGTGATAAACAAGCTGCACATGTATATATTCCTGTAATCCGTCTGCATTTACGAGTCTGTGCCGAAAATTGCCAAAGTCCTATTGCATGTGATGAGATTCTGCAGTGTAGCAAACCGTCAGAAGCAGGGTTTAAATGGAAAGTGACTGCGAGTATCTGCTTGTGAGCCATCAAAATTCCATTTGATGCTAATTTCTATGTGCAGCTCAGGGTTGCTGTAGAAGTGTGAAAAAAACACTGTGCGCTAAATGCTCGTGCAGTTTCATTAGCGTTACTCCAAGGGTCAATTTTCGCCGAACTGCCGTCGATCCTCGTGTGCAAATGTTTGCATCCATTAAACATGGCACAAGCCCCCATGTGCATAGGTGACATTAGCACTCGGGCAGCCCCGTACTGGCTGGCTAGGCAGCATCGGCCCTGGGCTGCCTACAAAATTGTTGGCTTGTTGCCGCCTTCGCATCAAGTGTCTGCCGATCCATCCACCATAAATTGTTTTTTCTTTCAAAAAGCTGGGCGGTCTGCCAGTATTGTAATTAGTTTTTCATGTGACTTTTTTTTTTTTTTTTTTTTGAGGCATGAGCGCTACGCTTCGCATCCAGATTATAGTATGTTGAAAAGAGCTCTCCCAACAGAGTACACGCATCTTTCACATTGCACATATGTTCAGCCGTTAATGTGTTGAACTTTGTACAACACATTATGAACACTTGACATGCAGACATGCTGATATGATGAATTGCACTGAGTGCTGTATTGAAAGCCTTACTTTTATTTCTAATGCATTTGTATGAAGCTGATATTACCATCAATACAAATCCTTGTAATGGCCCTTATGATGAGAAAAGTTGGGCTCCTATTGTGTAACATAATTTTCCCTCTCTCTTTCTACACCCAAAAATTTATGACTTGTAAACATGCAATATTGTAACTGGCTAGACTTCTTTCCGTAATGATCATGAGGTATAATGCATCATCGTACTATAGGGAACATACATTTCATGTCATATTCATCACATATGTTATAAATGAATCTTGAGGAAAGCATGCTATATAAAATACAAGATATCAAACCAGTTGCTTGTAGACACTATTGTCTGATACATTGAGCTTTAATAACAATTGTTCATTCTTCTGATTTAATCCTGATCCAAAGCTTTATATATTCCTGTACTGTGATTCCTGTCTGAATGAATAAATTCTCTGAAGCGGTCCAGTATACAACCACTCCCTTCCCCCCGCCCCCCCCCCCCCCAGTAAAAAAAAAAAAAAAAAAAAAAAAAAATGATGAAACACACAACTCAACCCCCACCCCCCAAAAAACCCCAAAACAAAAACAAAAAACAACAGCAACAACAACAACAACAACCAAAAACAATTGACAACAGCAAAAGCAAAATTTACAGTAGGTGGATTAATAAATGTGAGCAAATATAAGATTTTGCTGGATGAGACCGGACCAAAATGAAATCAGACCAAATGGTTGAATTTTCAGTCACTACCAGTACTATGGTATTTGTTTACCACAGCGATTGTTTTCTTCTGTTGGGATTACATTGCACTCACACTCTCCTGAGTGTAACCTAATCCCAAACTGCCGTAAATATGAAATACTTCAGTTTAAAGTACCTGTTCAAACCATTGTGAAGTATAGTGAAACAACCAGTTGCTCCCTCTTTTTATCTTCATGAAGTAAACATGTAGATCCCATGTTTCTTGTAAGGCCAAGGAAAAATCGCTTTTAAAGGACCTTATTGCATAAAGAAATTGAATATCTGTGTGCTGTGTATGTGTGTGTGAATCAATAAGACAAGCAGAGACAAAGAATGTGTACTTGCAGGTTGTAGTCCCGCCTACCCATTTCAGTGTTGCAAGATTCATATTGCAATATTACAGAAAATATGACCTTTTACATGTTTGCATAGGATTTAAAGATCCATATTTTCAACCCTTCCCTAAAGATAAATGTTGGAGACAGTATCTTTCTGAAACATTTTCATGAGTAAACTTGAACTTGGATTTAGGGCTGCATCAGTAGAAGCAGGACCTAAATGAGATGCAAAAATTCTCTGACTTCATTTGGCAAATTACAAAATGTGCTTGGCCATCTTCCTGTGCTGAGTGGCACGGTCTGAAGCACATGATGGTACAGTATTTGATGTTAATGCTGTGTAGAATCCCATTTCACTAATTGCATCTTTTGAAACTGAAAGTTATAATGTCCCATTGTACTGGCCTTTTTAATCTGGATGTTTATTTTTGCTCTCTCTACTCAGTATTATTTGAAGAGTTTGATCCCAAAAGGAGTTAACTCCATTTTTGCCAATTTGAGCTATTTGTCATCAAGTCATGAAAAAAACCAAAATGATAAGAAAAAGTGGTTTATTTTTCCATCGTAACCTCAAGAATATTCCTTACTATGCAACAAATGAGATATCATTGGAGCTTACTTAAAAAATGTTTAAAATAGTACTTAACTTTTTGTGAATAAAAATCTTCATCTTTTTTTTTTTTTTTTGAGGGGGAGCAGAAACATTTACTTTGTCACAGTTGTAATTTAAACTTCAATTTCACTCCAGTGATTTGTATGATAGTATAGAATTAATCAGCTGAAAGTATCAGCTGGGTCATTGCACTAAAATTTGCATAAATCATGATGATGTTGCCAACATTTACACTGCATTACCATCTCTTGTTTCAATTTGTTTCAGCCATATCAGGACAATTACCCCCCCCCCCCCCTAAAAAAAAAAAAAAAATGACTGGTTAGTAATAAGGTTAGAGTAAAGATTAGGGTTAGGGTTAGGATTAGGATTAGGGTCAGGGGAAGGGTCTGGGGTAATTGCTCAGGGGGTAATTACCCTAGTCCCATGATCTGCATCAGTAACAGTTTACATAGCTCTGCCAGGGGTAGGAAGATACAGAGGCCTTTGGACAATATTAGCAGACCTCTCGGAGGTCATGGTATAGGTCAAGAGCGTTAAGGGCTATGGTCTGGTCACACATCCATGTGTTGTGTGTGGGTCAAGTTATATTTCAGCTGGACAGTGAAGGCACACTCTCTCATCATTGAATGCAGTGGCAAAAGTTTACCCATCACAAAGTGCTGTATGTGATGGCATACATACACATTTCTCTGCCATGTCCCCGAGGGAGTTTTCAAAGATTTTACTCTGTATGCCTCAAGCCCTGTTGAAACAGACTTACTGCGGACAAAGTTGGGAGAACAAAATCGCTCACCTCGGGCAGTAAAACAGCAGGAGAGAGCGGGGTACCATTTTAACAGACACGCACAGAAAACCTTTTCTGGGTAGGTTTCCATGAAGGGGGTGTGACCACTGATGTAACTACATCATGTACCCCTCCCATTGGCCAGCCCTGGTTAGTCTAGATTTTGCCCATCTGGGTTGGCAATCATGTTTAGTATTAAAGCAAAATGTTGTTAAATACTGTCACTGATCTCATCTGCATAGAAATTAGTGGTTACAATCGATGCACATAATTTGCCCATGGCGTGTCTATCATTCTGTGTCTGCAATGTTGCGCACACAGGTTGAGTGTATCATAGGAATGTTACCGCGCTTGCGTTCTAAAGAGAAGGGTTGTGGGCGTAATGTTTGCGATGATGTCAGGGTAACTTCGCAGTGATTATCCTACCTGGCTAAGGTAGAATTTGGCAAAGACTGAGGAAACATTTGAGCAACATTTTGCGGGGACTGTTTTTAACAGGCAGGGTTAAAAAATGATTATCCGGATGCTACCCGGACATTGTTGCGGTAATGCTACAGTGTAGTTTGAAAGGCTGTCTTTACAACATATGGGGCTTCAGACATACACTTTTTTTTTTTAAATTGCAAAAGCATTTTTGTTTTGGTGGTTGACTGCTAAGTGTAGTATTGGCCAGTCTGTTTGAATTTAAATCAATTCTTTGTAGCCACATTGCTGAATAATGATTTGTGCTGGCTTACCCAGATGTGGTGGATTATTCCAAGACAACTTTGGCATTTTGTGGTCAAAGGGTCTAAGATGGTGGTCAGTGCTGTGTTGACTTTCAAAAGTCACATTGTATAGTTAAACACATGAAGTATTCAAACAGAATGTTGATTTTGACAAACTCAAATGCTGTGTGTATATTTAAGTACTCTACACCGAGGCGATATACTGAAATGAAGCATAGGAGTAAGCCGTTTGTTTTTGTGGAAGCTCTAGGTGCTGTTTATACTATTTTAATAAGCTGTAAAATTTCCTACTGTAAATATCACAGGCCGGGAGAATCTCTGTGTTCTTGACTACACACTCTCCCTGCATGAGACGTACATGTACATTTCATTGCAGGAAGGGAAACAAATAATGATTAATGAGATGAAATGCAGCCCAAATTGCAAACATGATTCTGTTCATCTCTCTTTGCTGTTGTTGTTGTCGTGATCTTGTTTCATTTGACCAGTCTCCCCCCAGTCTGTTCCTGCTGTTTGCTCATTGTACAGATGATGGATGGCTGTGATATGAGGCAACAACGAGGAAAACGTGGTGTCTTCTCTGCGGTGGAAGTCAAGTGAAAAGGGGGGGGGGGGTGGCGGCAAGGGTTTGCGGTTTGTGAGGAGAAGTTTGAGGATTAGGACATGAAAGATGGATGGGTTAAACAATGCTTTAAGAGAGAAAGAGAGAAGAAAAAATAAAACATACAATGTTGAATGAAATGTCAGTCAGTTCATGACGGGTAATATTTCATTTGGTCCCATATTTCGAACGACTTCCTTCCTCGGAATGGGAAAAATGTTTTTCTAACTTTAAGTGCCAGGCCAAATCTGGTTGGAAAGATGGCTAAGATTCAGTTGTGAATTTGACATGTATGCTTTTAAATTCCATTTGCTAGCTTGGAGGTCAATAGTGGGAATTTGCCTTGCTATACTTTTTGCCCTGACAGTGATTTGATATTGATTGGTTGCCAGTAGCAATAGTGATGATTTTGGTGTGACGATGGTGATTATGGTCATGGTTGTCACATCATTATTCCCTCTTCAAAGTAAATACAAATGAAGTATAGACTGTGAGGAATAATTGTATAATTTGCATAACGCAAAGTTGTTATTTTCTCTATTCTGGAATTCTTTCAAACAGTATAAATTGTGTTAAACTGGGTATGAAATGCAGTATTACTTGGCTTGTACTATGTTTCATGATCAAATTCATATGATAATTGCCCCCAAATTATTTACCAGGAAGGCAAGCAAACTATAATAATAAAAAAGAAATCACTTAAGATCGCAAATATGAATGCCAATTAAGAACTGGCAGGCATACAGATAGTGGTAGTTGTACAGTCATCATGATAGTTGAAGGTCCAGTCTACGAGCAAGTGTGTTTGTGGGTGTGAGCCATACCTGCACACTACTATACTTTCAGGAACTAAAGAAAAAGTGTGAAGTTGTTTTAAATTCATCCCTCTGACTCCTTCCTAAAGCCAGATGGACTCTTAACCTGTTGAAGACGAGTCTCAAGTATTCTCGGGCAAGCGTCTATGGGAAATCTCAATGAGTAAACATAACTTAAATTGAGTTTCATCTTGTTCATATGACATTTTCATGTTATAAAGCTGATTTCATTTAAAGATACACAGTAGCTGTCTGTCTATGGGATAAAGTCCTTACCCATTGAGGAAAATTCATCACTTTCTTTCTTGTTTATGTGCCAATCTTTTTATCAATGTTCTGTGTAGTCTTTGCAGAATCTTGGTAATACTGTAGTCAATCCATCTTCTATACTTCAAAGAGTTGAGTTGTTTTTTTGTCGTCAATTTGTCGTTTTTTTGTCGTCAATTTGTCGTTTTTCGTCATCGGCGGGCATTCATACCATCAATCATGCAGTTTTATTCTGAAGGGAGTTCTCTAGTTACACAGCCATACATTCAATAACACACTGTGTAGTGGTACGATTCACCCTATCTGCAGTGGAAAAGGAGGTGTGCCGTTTCTCCTCTTCGGATGTAACTTCTGCAAATTGAGAGAAATTTGAGACGTTTCTCCTACCAGCAGATGTGAGGGCAAATTTTTTGATGGGAGAGCTTTTGTATTGCATTGATATCGGAGTGTTAATATTGTGTAGTCTATTCTCTGAGTCCGTATGAAAATTCAGTGCAGAAGGAAGGCGTGGACACTGGGCATCTTAGGCATGATAGTAACTGTTCAAAAGCAAGCTGTTTTAGGATATTTATGGTCAGATTTACTGTTTCTAAAATCAAAGTCTTCATTTCCCTATCTTGGGATGGGCAGTGCTCAGTCAAACTGTATTATCCACTTTAATTGTGATTTTGAAAACAAAATGAAATTTGAGATGGCAAATGTATAATAATTTTGTTTTTAAGCTCACATTTTTAAAAAAAAAAAACCAGCCAAATCCCTTCCAAACTAGAAGAAGTAGATTCTTATTTTATGTAATTGATATATAAAATGATGGGGAAAATCAAACATCATCGTCTAGGGAAGGCAGTTGTCATTAGGCACATCTTACCCTTCAACCAGTGAAGGTGATGTGTGGTGCTGTGATTGGATAGCTGCTGGCAGACGGCATATTTCATTTCAGTATTTATATTTGTGAGGTTGCATGGAAGCCTTCAGTGACGCCACTTTCGGAATCTGGTGAGCGGCGGCGAAACGGTGAGAGTTGGGCATGGTTCCATACTGAAGTAGACAACTTCCCCCCCCCCCCCCAATTTTAGATGCGATGCATTTAAGGGATTAATTTAGGTCCCCCCCCCCCCATTTCAATTTCATGTTTATTGTCTTCCCCCATGGCCGTGTGCAGGTTTGTGAGACGTGGGTCGTGGGTAAAAGGCCTGTTGCACGGTGCTAGGATGGGAGCGCGAAGGTCGTCTTGTGCCGAATGTGTGCTGCTAATGAATTACGTTCATATGCTCATAAATTGATGATGTCACAGCAACACGTAATCAAGAGCCGAGACGACGGTTTGATATCGCTGCGCAGGCCTCTGGGCTTTGGCTCAGACACTGATGGAGCTTTTCCATTCCAGTCCAGTATTGATGTATGATTTGATATGCTGTCGTGAGTTGAAAAGGCCATGGTGAATACCAAAAAATTGAAGAGCAGATTTAGATACTTAGTGCATTATGATAATGTTCCCCACAGTGTTTGTACTTGTGTACGACATTTTAATAGCACATGTAGTCAAGTGCACCATACTTTGTGCAGACCAAATTTATACCTACCAGCAGATATGGTATGATACATTTATGTACATGAGTACATACAGCCTCATGGCTTGAAAAATGCCAGGTCATCGAATGTAACTCGCTTTGTCTTTCTTTTGGTGACAAATAGAGTTGAGGCCTTTGGAACAAGCCTGCAGTTGTGTTAAAAAAATAGAAAATTAACGGTAGAGATGATGAATGTGAAATAAATGTTGTTTTTCTGTTGTGTTTATTATACAGAATGTGTGCATTCTCAAAAGTATCAGTGAAAATTACAAGACCAAACCAAACCAAACCAAACCAAACCAAACCAAACCAACCAAACCAAACCAAACCAAACCAAACCAAACCAAACCAAACCAAACCAAACCAAACCAAACCAAACCAAACCAAACCAAACCAAACCAAACCAAACCAAACCAAACCAAACCAAACCAAACCAAACCAAACCAAACCAAACCAATACCCCGAACAGGTGCAGATATTGCAATGAGGGTCCAGAGGAACAGGAGATGGCTTTATTACTCCTAGAAATGTCTTTGAAGATCGATGCATGTGCGCAGCATGCATCAATTCTCTATACATGTAGTTTTCTACTGTTTATATACTTACTGCAGAGTGAGGATAGATTTTTGTTTTATGTAATCAAGTCCTCTTTCTTTTCCTATCTGAAAGGATGACGAATTGTGTTTTGTATTGTTTGGCATTTTTCATAAACCCTGTCACCACCAACTTTCTCCAGCTTTGAGTTTTCTTCCCCTTTATAAATGTCATCATTCCAAAATTAACACAAGACCCAAATAGTTTGATCTAAATGATAAATGTGGTGTATCGTATCGTTATGATTTTCTTGTCAAAATTTAGAGAACGAATAGTTTGTGATGATTTGTGTACAGTTCAGTTGGAGACGTGTATGTTGATGACATCACCACCATTGCCAATTTGAATACTGTAAATGCCAAATATTTTGTGGGCATAATATTTTGAGAATGAGGACTTGTTAGACAATGGTACAGGTGGTTAAATTTGCGATCGGGAACACAAATGTCGTACTGCCGGCATGCACTCAGCGTATAGGCGTGCATGTATACATATAGTAGGCCAGGCATATGTGTGCATCTGGTGCGTACCCATGTTGTATGTTAGATACACACTGTACATTGCTCTCACACTCAATGTGTAGTGCTCACATAACGTGTAAGCAGAGGGCAGTATTATGGCAGGTTGTTAAATTCTCAAATTTATTGACTTGCATGAAATTTGTGAAAGTAAAGCCCCTGTAAAATATTCAGCATCTCCACTTTGTTGTATTGTATGACTAACATTGTTATCCAGCAAAGACACAAAATAGTAAATTCCATAACTTTCTTCTTAAGTTATGATTTTAATGATACCTGTTCAGTGCTCTTTGCCTGATTTCATTCCATTTATCAAATTCAAGTTTTGTTTCTAGTTAGTGTTTAGTATAAATGACAGGGAAAGTTCACTATTGTTCAGAACGTGAAAATGATTTGGCAGTGGAATTAAAAGAGTATATTAACTCATTAACTTATTTGCCAGGTTGCCTCTTCCCAGTGGAAAGCAGCCTAATTCAATTTGGCATAATAGCTCACAATGTTTTGTTGTTTGACAAAGTACGTTCACACTTCAATTTACTTTCATGTTTTTGTATGAAGCTTATGACCGAGAATAACTTTGTGGTTTCTGACGATGATGATGGTAATGAGAAACGGAAAAAGACAGTATAGGAAAAGAGGAAAGAAAATACAGACCGAGAAGTGTAACCTCTGTGTGACCTTTGGTGTTGTGATGTACCGTAGAGCGGCAAGTGTGCCAGTCCAGAGGTACGGGATCAGATTCCGACCCAGTACAATCCCATTTGGGGAGAGCGTTCCACTGCCGCCAGACTGCTGCAGGTTTGTTTGATTTTCACAGATTGGGTAGGCTAGGAGGGCATGGAGTGTACACAGGGAAAATGTCCACAGTAGTCTGAGCTCAGTCCGCTTGTAAGTGTGAAAATCGAAACAAGAGAATTGTGGTTTTGGTTCCACAGGATTGCTGCTCTTTACGATTTGAGGATATTGTAAAAACTATCAAACCTTTTGGTTTCATTGGCTGCATTCATCATTAAGTTTGCTAATTCATCCTGTAATGATCATCTCACATTGATGTGGTCATGAATTAGCACATTCAGCAATCTGCAGTTCTTGCTGTAACATTTTTAGGGGAAATAAGATGAATTGCCTTTCCCTTATTTGCTTAAAATCCCTTATTTGTAGCTGACTGATTGAAAAGAATTCAGACCTCTGTTGCAATGTATTGACAGAAAACAGTGCACCTACATATGATATCTGCCACATGAAAATGTCCGTGATGCAGTGAATGTTAAATGTAGAAAGATTGCCAACCAACTAGTGCGGATTCTTGAAGCTGAGAGACACAGGCAGGAGATTTGGTGTACATGATTGGTGTGAAGCTGCTCAGTAGATGACAGGTCCTTTTCCTTCCGCGTAATCCAACCAGCGGTCATGATAGATTTCGTGGAGTTCTATGAGGGCTCCCCTTTAACCCTTAAAAGACCACTGTAAATAGTGGGTCTTTTTCCATGTAATCCAACAAGCAACTATGATAGATTCTGTTGAGTTCTATCAGGGCTCCCTTTTAACCCTTAAGAGACCATTACATATAAAGTATATACATATAACAGGTCCTCTTCCATGTAATCCACAAAACATCCATGATAGATTTTGTGGAGTTCTCTATAAGGATTCTGATTAAACCCTTCAAGAACTCCTCCCTGAAATTACCATCGATATTTTTATATATAAACAGTCATGTTGCCTTTAGTATTGTGAGAGGGGTAATGCATGAAACCAGCAAGGACAACATGTTCACTCATCTACAAGAAGAAATGGCAGACTCTCTGGAAAAGTTTTTCTTTTGTTGTGTATATGAAGTGTGTTTGTCTGTGTTTTTGTATTTCATTGCTATATTTTAGAAAAAAGGTGGGGGAGAGCAACAGTTTATAAGGAAACATACTGTATACGCCATATATTTCACTGGTATGATATATCTTTGATTTGGACTTGTAATCTGACAATTTTTCAGGCGATGGAACCACAGTGAAGAAATAAGAAATGAATTTCATGTCTTTTCAGGAAAATACTTCTAAAAGTGATTTCCAGCCTTAATGGCAATACAACATTTTATGATTAGATGACAAGTTGGTCAGCTCTGCACAAGATGAAGTCAATTTGCTGACCAAACCAGGGAAAGAATTGGAAGCAGCATCGTGTAAAGTTGAAATGATTATTTAAAGTTTAGTCCAGCCATCCAAGATTTGACTGGAAGGGAGGGTGGACTCTACTTTAGATGGGTAGTTTTTGGGTATTGGACAAGGGAACTGTTTTTGTTTACGTTATGAGATTGCCTTCTTCTTGAAGAATTTTTAGTTCTTGACTGTTTTGTCAAGCTAACTGACCATAATCCTTTGGACTGGAATCTAGTGTTATTGATGGTGAGAAGGCTACAAATGTTCATGTATGTTATGCAGATTAGATGATATTTGAAATTCAGCAGTCGGTTCATAATATGTGTGTGTGCAACAGGTTTACTTTTGAAAAGGATTTAGTGCTTGAGAGAGTATGTGTGAGGGTGAGAGAGAGAGAGTATGTTTGAAAGTGAGAGAGAGTATGTGTGTCCAGTTACACGGCGGATCTTTAATGTATACATCCTGCAGGAGGAAACAATCTTTGGAAAATCCCCAAGATATTTTTCTCGGCAGCAGGATTATGATGTTTCTGTATGATGGGAGGCTGTGTAGGAACTTGCCATATATCGCGCACAGTTTGGGAGGTTGCCATGCTTATGGTGTTATATGCACACAGCAGTTCTCCCCCCCCCCCCCCCCCCATGATTTTGTTGGGGGGACTTGTTAATTGGCATGCCTGTTATTTTTCCTGTGCCTGCCCGTGTCTTTGCTTTTTCTTCAGGGGCGATGACGCGTGATGTACATTGATTGTGTCATGAATCAGGGGCCTGCTTGACACCTGTACTTTTAGCTCACAGCGCAAGTGAGTCACTCCCTCGTTGTCTCGCGTTATCGTTGTCGGCCGCAGAAGGACATTGCTGGGCAGTTAGTCTTTATACCAGCAGTCTTCGTCAATGTTTAGATCTCGGGAGGATGTTTGTTGCTCTATTAAAATCTGTATAGTCCTTTTGACATGAATCTGGTGTGAGACAGAGGAGACAGACATTCGTGTCTTCAGACGTGATAACTTTTACGGTTACTCACCAATGTGCGGACTTTGGTTTTGTTTTTTGTCGCATCATACCCCACGCTAGATGCCTTATTATTGACGTTGGCATAGTGATGGTTGTGAGCTGCACCATGTTGTACATGTAGTTTCCAGATTTGTTTTTGAAGTGTATTCCCCCCCCCCCCTCCCCAAACCCACTTTTGTATGAAGTGAATGTTCAACAGCACACACTTTACATAGTGGCAAAGTTTCGGTTTTGTCTTGCATCCAATTTACTTTAACCCAAGTATTTTTCAAATATGTAAGAGGCTATTGCTAGGGTGTTCCATCTTCCATACTGCATCCTCTGTTTTATTATTGTGAAATCAGTAAAAACCTCAGTAGCAGAAGACATCAGGATATACAAGATGAGCCATGGTATTTGCAACTTGCAGTAGAATCAATCTCATGTCTTCTAGCAGCTACTGTATATTGGGGCAGTACAGTTACTTAAAATCATAAGTACAACATTACTTAAGTGTGCCTTAACGTTCCATTTTTCCCCATTGATAATTGAAGCAGAAAATTCTGCATGCTTGTCATTTACACAACTTTGAATGGTGGTGATAGGCGAGGGAATGGGGGGGGGGGGGTCACAGGTTTGATTTTGTTCAATTTTTATTTTAGATTTAGAATTGAAAGTGTGTTTTTTTGTAGTTAAGAAAAAAAAAGAAGAAGAATGAACATAGTGTGAACCACCATTATGTATTTGTTGAAATGAAAAAATTAATCACTCTCTTGAAGAGGTTTCTATAGCTATTATCATAAAGTAAGTTGTTTGTGTAAACGTGCCACCATCAACATATTCTAGTCTCAAAGTTTAGCAAGGCAATATTGCTATGTCATTGGAAGATGCACCCTTTTGTGTTCATTGGGTTGGCCCCACAGGCTGTACACCATGTATGCTGGTCCCAGATTCTTGTATGATTGTGTGTGTTTGTGTGTAGAATATTTATGATAAGGGGTAGCAGGAAATTAGGAGGGACATCTCATGGCAACTGGCATGATTTTGGGGCATCTCATCTTTCTAACCCCCTTTAAAACAGGTACTGTATGAGAGAGGCAAATGAAAGGTATAGAGGCCTATATCAATATTATGCAGCTATATAACCCCATGACTTTCAGGGATGTGATTTTTCTTTTAGTAATACTGGAAAGATCTTCGGCAGAGTATCTATCTTTAACAGGAAATACAAGCATGTGCGATAGAGCAATGTAATGAATACCAAAAGGTTGAATATCTTGGGCATATTAAAGGAATGATACATTTTGTGATTATAATTTTGTTTGTTTGTTTGTGTGTGTGCATGTGTGTTTGTGCATTTGCAGGAGGCTTTACTCACTAAAGGAATATGGTAACCATTTTTAGTTTTAAACAAACGTTCTCATGCTTACTAGAGACTCCAACCTCAAGCACCTTCTGATCTGGAGATTCTCCCTCCTGAAACCCCTTGCAAACAGGAGACTCCAACTTGATGTGTGCGAAGTGCAAAGTTCCTTGCAGCTGGGGTCCAGGGCCCGCTTTAGGGCCCTGTAAGCTCTAGGGTTCGAGATGCTCTCTCGTGCCATCTCAGGCTTATTTTTCAACATACGATGACACAAAGTAAGAAATCATTTCAAGTAGGAGACACAGAGCCATGCAGGGCGGGAGAAATTAAATCTCAAGCGGGAGAACGGGAGATTTTGCAAAAATGGGCTTTCGGCGGGAGATCTCCCGTCCAAAGCGGGAGAGTTGGAGTCTCTACATTGGTGTGCTCCCTGGGAAAATTCAACAGGAGATGTTTCTGGTATACTTGGGACTCGTCCTCAACAGGTTAAAGTAAAAATTGATGTACTATTATGGGAATTTAACCTCTGTAGAACTTTCAGAGTATTCAAATATTAGCACTATTCGGATTGCACTTTCAGAAACATAAGAGTATGGATCTTTTTTTTTTCTTTTCTTTTTTTTTTTAAGGCAGGGAGGGGAAAGTCCCTTCAGAATTTGAAAGAATAACAGTTCAAAAATTGTGTTTTTTTTTTTTTTTTTTTTTTTTGTAAATCTGAGCTTGGTGCACAAAAGGTTTACCAAAAATACTGAGTAACGACAGCTGCAATTTTCATGGCAAGGTCCAATGAGTTTGGTAGACTTTGCACCCGATGAATACAGGTACATGTAGCTATCTGCCTGCATGAGTAAGGTTGTATGTTTCTTCCACACAGTTTTCAAAGACTTGAACCTCAAGTTGCACCACAGGTATGCCCTTTGTTCCCTAAATACCCCCACTGACTCCACTCATTTGTCACGAACAAAAGAACTCCATTAAGCAGAGACTGCAGCTCAGGCATGTAGCTTTAGTATTACAGGTAGGCCACCTGGCTGATACGCTTGAGGTCTCACACTTAAAAATACACTGGACTAGTCTGAACCCTGTCATGTTGTTGCAGTGCTCAAAGTTTTCTTAACTTAAATTGGGTGAAAGAAGAAAGAAAAACTATAAAAAGTGGGGAATAGTAGCTCCATGATAACTTAGCTGCAGCTGATAAAATAGTTTCTCTTCAAAACACACATTAACTTTGAAACTGTATTTCCTCTACTTGAGATTTTAAGGAAACATGCTTTTGTTTATGGCAAAAATTTTCAGAACACATGCAAGTTGGGAGGGATGAAACTTTTTTGTTTTGTTTTTGTGTTTGTGTTTGTTTAAGGACCTCTGAGCTGAGTTTGAGCAGGAAAAAAAAAATGTCTTAAAAATTCCTGGACAGAATTTAACATGTTTCTTTACTTGAATCTTACTCACAGAAGACATTGAATTTGTGTATATATATAATTTTGTCCTGAAAATTTTGATTGTAAACACATTTTCTATTGAGAAATTCTATTTACTAGTGTGAAACCTTGAGTGTGAGGAAAATTTGTTACATATAATACTAATGAAGCTTTGTCTAAACTTTATGCTTGTTTATGTGTTAATAAATTATGCAGTGCTAGCATTGCTCCCCCCCCCCCCTATTGGAATATAGAGAGTTTGCTTTGATAACAAACATAAACGTTGATGAAGGATTTAGCTGATGAGGAAGTGCTTTCATTGCAACTGAATATCTAATGTAGATATAAAGTTGTTGTTTTTTTTATAGGGGGAGGGGCTTTATGTTCTTTGTCATTTGTGTTGCCTATAGTTTGGGTCATACACATCTCACTTGTACTTTTCATTTCAGTCATGTCAGTGTATGTTTAAAGTTTTGCATGCATCACTGGTGCGAGATCGAGCAAGGTTTCAAATTTCTGGCTCTTCTGCCAATATCTCTGAAATAGACTTTTAACTCGCCCACTCATTGTGTTGCTTGGCTCCTTTACCCAGCACATGGAAAGTCGTATAATGTCCCGAAGGGTTTTCAGTTTTCTCACTTATGTTGTGTGAACAACATAATTAGCAGAGAATGGGCAGATTAGCTAAAGCAATATGAACATGAATTACATGTATGTATGAAAACATAGTGAAAGGATTATAGATGACTGGAGGTTTTGTTTTTAAAATGGGACAGCAAGTACCCGCTAGAATACCTTTTATACCACTTTAGAGAAATCGAAAACTTAGAATTTTCTTCTTGTCTACACTATCTTTTTTTCCTCTCTATCTCATTTTAAAACTGTCTCGTATCCAAGCCAGAGGTATATTAAAGTGATTGCTAGGGTCTTTCTCAGAGAGAGAGATTTTTGTTGCATGAGATGCATGTAAACAGAGTGCAAGAAGGGAATAGTGGGAATATACATAGCAGGAATAGTCTGTGTGGTGACATGAAAGCATACTTCTATTGCCAAGGTCAGGTCCAGGTAATCTGCCAGCTAGATGTGGATTTAATGCATTCTTTATGCATTTCATCCTGTTGATTTCTGATACTCTGACTATTTACATCAAACTGATCAAAGTACAGTGTATGCTTGCCCTTTGTTTAGAAAATGAAAGGGAAAGTGTTTTCATTGGTGAACAGACCAACCTTTTATGAGCATGGTACCTTGATGGAAGATTTGACATAAAAGATCGAATGTCTTTCACATTTGAATGCAGAACAAAAAGCTTTTATTTATGTATTTTCATTTTTTTTAACACTGAATACCAAGTTAAAGGGATCACTTGTTTAAAAGACATGAACCATTTTGAAGGAATAGTGATTTTTTTGTTGTTGTTTATTTGAGTTCTTGGTATTGTGAGACTAAATCAATCAGAGGTTCTGTAAATGCTGAATTTGCACAAAGAAAGAATTCAACTTCTGTATTGCGAGAGTGGCCATCTCTTTAGCTTCTGTTCGTAACGATGTCAAAAGGTGCTTGTCACTGCTGATGATACATGTAATGATGATAAGATGAAAGAGCCGATGTCAACTCTCAAAATCAATGCATTCTCCCAGTCTGCTCTCTGGGAACTATTGTCTCCTTGTAAATGGAGCAGCTATTGTAGGAGGAATAATCTTGCGCGGGAGAAAAATCTTGTGCGGAGAGTTGGCCGTCCCTTTGATCTTGGTCCGACCTTTGTCAACTACCTTTTGTTCAGCTCCAGATGACCGGTGATTTCAAAGTTGATCATCAGCGTTGATTGTTGCTGGGAATGAATGACAAGTGGTGCCAGTAAATGAAAGATCAGCGTTTTGTCATTTGATGCTACTTAAATTAAAGGCATAATTCACCATTTGCAGATGAAAGCATTAGTGCTTTAAAATAGTTCTAAAATGTGAGTTAGGGATAGAAACAACCACTGTCAAAATTTGAATCCGTATAATCGATGTTAAGTGTTGTTAAATACACAAAATGTGAACAATAGTTATAATAAAAATGTTTCCAGACAAAACCGTATACAGTTATGGTTTACTGAGAAAAACCCTGATATCTCCTTATATTTTAGGTTTTATTGCAAATATTTCATATGGTAGGATGTTTTATGATACAACAGACCTACACATATGCATCAAATGTGATATCTTGAACATTTTTGAAATCACTGCTCCCAAAGGTAAACTGGACCTTTAATTGTCCAATCAGATGATACAGTGGAAGTGAAGGGGAAAGAAATGGGTGTCGAAAGTTGCTTGACAAGAGGCTGTGGGGAACAGATGAATGAAGAAAGAATGAGAGGGAGAGAGAAACGGAGGGAGAGTCCGATGAAAGGAAGGATTGACCAAAAAGGAAAAATGAAAGATGAACAATGGCCGGGTTGCCCCATAGATCAATACTGCCACCATTTTGCGTGCCAGATGCTATTGTGATGCAAACGATGTGCAGGATGCAATAACATTGGGCCCACTGGAGGGTAATGAGAAATTGCATTGTGGCGGCGGAATTGCAGAATTAATGAAAGTGCTCGTCTATCATCGGAGAGGGTCTTCGTTTGTTTATTGTTGAACTGAATAATTCCCTGACCTTGGAACTGTTCTGCCACTCCTTTTGTGGGGATTTTTTTCCCCTCCCTCTTCGTTTGCGTGTGCGTGCATGTGTGTTAGAAAATAGTCAAAGTGGGTATTGATTGGCCGAAGTTGCTGAAATGACACGGGGTGGAATGACGTTAATAATTCATTTCTTGAGCCCAGCATTGACTTGCTATTGTATGACGGGACATGGCGCATCTATTCAGTGGCAGATCTGCATAACCTTAATGTAGCAATGGTTTTGTGCTGCTGTAGGTTCGGGCCGGAAACCTACCCTTATCTCCCAGGCCAATCTGTGCTCTGTCTGGAGACATTTAACTGCAACGTCCTGTCAATTACGATTTGGACATTAATTTCATCTATGTAAAATATTCGTCATGGACGAATATCCTACTAACAGCTTAAGAATGTCCATGTGTTCCTATTGTGGAACAGCTCGCGAGGAAAGCAAAGATTTTGAACAAGAAAGAAGGTCAAGTTCACTTGGATCATTTGCTGTACACACGTTGCAGTTGTCGGCAGTGTTTAAGTCCCTTGTAATCCAATTCTTTCCGCCTACCTGCAAAAGTTGTCCAGTGTTCTTGACTTTTGTGCAGATGGGTCATATGATTTGACTGTGTACCAAAGCTAATAGAAAATCAGACAGGATTTTCTTCCTCCCGTGAACCCCACAGACATACGTACATCAGGGGCATTTTTCTGATCAGGAATATTTATTTTTATAGCATAGTAGGTTTGGGTTTCTAGACCATATTCTTTATTAGGAAAGAATAGATCTGTATGTGTGGTAATGTTTGATACTGCAATAGTTTCTCATGTGATGGATGATGCAGTAATATCCTTTGCCATATATAGTGTAGAAATACAAAAATATTTTGCATAGATTTTGTACTGATGAATTTGGGTTTCTAGACCATATTCTTTGTTAGGAAAGAATAGATCCGTATGTGTGGTAATGTTTGATACTGCAATAGTTTCTCATGTGATGGATGATGCAGTAATATCCTTTGCCATATATAGTGTAGAAATACAAAAATATTTTGCATAGATTTTGTACTGATGAATTAGAAACACATTGGAGTAAGCCAGACATGGTGATGTATTCACAGACATTTTAATGCAAACACCCTTCCCCACCCTCACACAAACTCATGGAAAATCATTGGTTCTGGGATGTAGATTTGAAGCAGTGGAATATAGTTCTTGGTCAAATCGTTTTGGAGATGTTCTACCATCTTCTTCCTTCATATGGTTTTGAAGTCAAAATGAAACTGTCTCTGTCTCTGGCAGTTCAGTTTTGGTATTTTTTTTCTGAAATCTGTGTATTTATTGTTTTTGTTGTTGTGTGCTTTTAGTTTAGACTTCAAGTGGTAATACTGTGCATAGAGAGCTACAGGTTGTACATACATATGAGGGTGTTCCATGTCATACATACATTGAAGTAACTCAGTATCCCCAGTTGAGTGGAAACCCTGACCTGTTAACACCAGGGCTCTCTCAACCCCTGTCAGATCCATTAGGCTGTGCCAGAAATGTGGCATCTTTCTAGGAATTCTCAGGTCGTGATGATACGTTGTATCTCTGTGGACAGTATGGAACAGTCTAAAGTTGCAGTACATGTAGTTGTTGGCAGCAAAAACCCTTACAGAACCTCAGCTCTGATAATGCCTGTGATATAACTCTGTATGCAGCAGTCTTACTAATAATAAGGATGGTATAAACACTGAGATTGAAGGGTAGCAACAAAGGGGAGGGGCAGGGGAGGAGAAGGGGCAGGGGAGGGGTACATCCAGAAGAGAACTTTGCGTAACTTTGAATAGCAAATTGTGTGTAAATACAGACTTTAACATCCTAGCAGTAAATTTAGTCTTCAGCTGTAGAATCACCTAGACAATATCTGTCCTATCTTGAAGTGACAAAGTGACAGGAGGTTTGTTGAAAGAGGAAATTAAATGGAGATCCAACAAGTGATTTCATCTTATCTTGGGTTGATATTAACACACTGTGGTACAAAAATACTGCCTTTAGTCAAACATCGCTGGAGGCTTTGCAGTGTCCGTGGATTTTAAACTGAAAGTAATAATTCTAAAGGAGCTATAAACTCATTTCAAGGTAGAATGTGATGGTCAACTTTACATGAACTAGACATGCTGCAGCCATTGTTGATTTTGTTTTTTTTTTTAACAAAGAAATTAAGTGTAAGTTTGAGAGATGTTTTAAATGCAAAATTGATGTTGTATGCTACCATTTGCCATTTAATTTTGAAAAGGAAAAATTTGGGAACGATAAAAATCCTAACTTTTATCATTTAAAGTCATTGTAAGTGCCAGCTGGTGGTGAGATCAGAATGAGGAGGCTTGTTGGTGGAAGACATTAAACTGAACTGTTTACTATAAAATTGATACTCTCATAATATTAAAGCCGACATTGTTTTCATGTATTTGTGTTTCTTTGTACTGAGTATGCATGTGTAACAGCTGTCCTGTAGTAAAGTGTAACCTAACCAGGGGAATAGATCATGTAATGTTGTCCCCAGATTGAATTTATGGTCCATTTTTTTTTTTTATGTAGTGTATGTGTATGTGTGTGTGTGTGTGTGTTTGTGTCTTATTTATTTATTTATTTTTTTTGATGGACATTGAGAATCCACAACAGCTGTTAAATAGAACTGCCACACCAGATGCACTCTCATATGTTATACATTGTATGTCTTAAAATTGCACTTTGTGGAAAGCAAGGTAGTGTAGGGTAGAATGATTCATAGACGTATCAATAAAAGGTTAAAGAAAGAGAAATCCAGCCTCTTTGAAAAATAAGCAAACAAATAAACAACTGAGTAGAGACAGAAATGATATTAGTTTTTCCTGTGTAAAAAGGAAGTAGAATTTGTAGAGTGAAATTTTCAGACTGAAACTGCCTTACTCTGAGTTGGACAGGCTATATGAAGTTATTTACCAGCTGTGATGACAAATGCATACAGGTACATATTTATTATGGTCCAGTCTTTTGGGGGTTTAGGCATCTTCTTTATCCCTAAGGAAGAAATTTACATGTTCAAGATGTTAAAAGAGCGCACAAGTGTCTTAATTTCCATCAAAGCAATATTATATTTCTTCTGAAAATTTATATTTTTGTTCATGATGGGGATCTTGAAACTGCACTACACTGTGAAAACACCTGAATCATTTATTTTTGCATACTATCTTTGGTAGAATGCAAAAAGTATAATAGGCTGTAGCCCTAAATATGAAAAAAAAATGCCTTATAGTGGGATGGAGGTAGGGAAGTCTTTTATCTTTCATAGCTTATCACAAGTCATCAGGTCAGTATTCTTTGATCTCGTACATTTAAATTCACTTCGATCGAAATTATTTACATCATAGTGTATAATAAGCATAGGAAGAGCAGAAATATGAGTAAAATCAGAATTAGACAACATACACGTCTATGACATACACCGTGTGGGGAGCTGATGTAGCTCTGTGGTTAAAGACTGTGGACTCAAACCACAAGGTCCCTGGTTCAATTCATTCCCCTAGCAGCAGCAGGTGTGCCCCTGGGCAGGGCACTTCGTAATCCTCATTGCCTAGTCCTTCACAGGGGACGTGATCCCATTGGTCCCACAGTTGCTTTTTATTATTTTAACAAGCATTCATTGAGCATTTCCATGCAGGAAAAAAATGCAATGCAACAAAACAAACAAACCCATTATACCAGTCAGTCATAAACTAATGGATATTTCCAAAATGAACTTGTATGATTGGAGTGTTGAGATACAATTGTATTAGCAAAAAATATTCTTGCCTGTTGGGCCTAACCCCTCTTCAACCGATTTCTTATGGAGCTGTTACTGACATTAACAAATATGTGATACAAAAGAAAAGAAAAGAAAATCAGATTTTGATAATGCAAAATAATGTTTTTGGCCTCTATGGTACTTGTAACTTGTTAGATGATCTGGAAAGGTCTCCTACACAATGTAAACTTGAACAGGTTTGAGACCTAAATGATAGCCCAGCAATGTAATTTGCTGCCCTCTATGACTGGGCCAGTGCTCTGTTCTACCCATGGAGACCGCTGCCGACTCGTTGAGTCTAGCTAGTGGGGATCATTTCATCTCTACATTAATGTCTTATCAGATTACATGATATGATATGCCCGCCGGCTGACATTATCGAACACTCCAGGATATGATCCCCTGCAGGCCAAACGCCAAGAGGGTGGGGTGGGGGGGGGGGGGGGGTCATCGCAGTTCAGAGTGTGAAAGAGACGGGGAGAGAAAGAGATAGAGGAGAGGAGAGGAGAAGAGAGGAGAGGAAACGATTGCCTCTGGTTAGGAGAATTTAGCTCTTGAATGCAGCTTTCCGGGAATCAAGAGAGCATGCATGCATGAATGGAGAACTTGAGAATTGAAGCTGATGAAGATTTTCCTCCTCCAAGGGCATCTTTCCTCTGGAGAGGAGGGCAATGGACCAAATACTAGTATAGGGAAACATACGGGAGTTAATCATGGTGCATGAGATCTGTACGACATCAAACATGCCCCCCCCCCCTTGCTTCCTAACCGTAGATATTTCACCCGCTCAGCAGGGATAATTGGATGTCTGAAGTAATCATTCTAATCTGATTACTTAATGTTCATGTATTTGAAGATGATCATTAAATCATCATGCGTAGTGGAGTTTTCATTTTTTGTCTGACACAGTTTTAATCTGTCCGCTGGCATGAATTGTTACTGATATAAATGTCGCATCATCTGTGATTTTCACGCCATGTTCAAACTCTCATTAATGTCAATTTATTAAGGTAGTTGCTGGTTCAAAATACCGAATGTGTTTGATGCATTTTTTTTTTTTAACATCAGTGGATTAACATTAACGTGAGTGGCTGAAAAATGAGGAGTCTGTGTTGTTGAGTGTTACCTCAGTTTTAACCCCTCTTCTACCATTTTCTCTCTTCTCTTTTCACAGAGGATCCTCTCCTGACATCAACGGATCTGGCACAAAGGTAGGTCCACCACATCACGGCTCCATTCTGGTCTGGTCTGAGCCTGTCTGGTCCGGTCCGGTCCGGTCCAAGCCAGTCTGATCCGGTTCAGTCAAGTGCGGTCCGGTCGGGCCTGGGCTCCTTGCCTCGGCATTCTCTGCTGACTCCCTTTGGCTTCAATCTTTCACTTCTTTCCCATTTTTTTCTTCCCATTATATATATCATTTATCTTCTTTTAAATTTTAACATGTAGATGAACTTTTGAAACGTAGACATGGAAAGAGGAAAATAGTATAGGAATGTCATTAGTGTAATAGGATTCTATGCTTTTAAAAATGGGCCATCCCCTTATGTGAAACAAAGCATCAATTACGTGTGTGTTTATCTCTGTAAAACAGAGACGGTTTGCCCAAAATAATCTCATGTCTGGAAAGTTTAGCAGAGATAATGCTGATTTGTTGAAATTCTTTGTTCATGTGTGTCTGAGTGTCTGTCTGTGTGTGAGTGCATTTTTCATAAGAAATGAGACAGTTTAGTCTGTTTTGATCATCTCTAGTAGAATGGCAGAATATGTCATGGTGGATGAGTGTACTAATGCTTATAACTGCTCTGTGTAAATAACGCACTTGCTTGATAAACAGACAAACAAAGAGATGTGATGGAAGATTTTAAGATCAGAAGCGAAATTTCAGGAGATGGCAAGTATCTCAGTTACATACTCGGTTAAATGCTCATATTCAAGATTGGAATAATTCAAACAGTGACAAGGATACCATGACAAGAGGGCGCTGTGGTATAGTGGATAAGACTCCAGACTCCTGATCGGAGGAGCCGAGTTCAAATCTCGCCCAGTGCTTACGTCCTTGGACAAGATGTTTTTACCCACTATGTCCCTCTCGACCCAGGTGTATAAATGGGTACCTGGCAACGCTAGGGTAATAATAATAGCAGGGTCCTCTGGTAGAGCAGTGGCAACACTGAAGAGGCTACCCTGGGTAAATAAGACTTTATTATTATTATATTATCTCTTGTTTAAAAACAAGTTTGTTGTGACTAAAAACAAGTTTGTTGTGGACATTTGGACAAAATTACCGGCTTTCAAAGTTTTAACTCAGATTCTGGACTTATTAATTTCACATTTTTGTTTATGAAGTGGAGAAAGGTTTTTGTTTCTGTTAACAAAATAAGACATGCCTGAAATATCACCCAACCATTGTATGACAAGACATTTGCAATGAAGGACAGAAATGGTTCTGGTATCACAACAGTATGAATAGATTTTTTTTTTATTTTTTTTTTTTTTAAATGGCATAAGTATAGAACACTGTATACTCCAGTCATTCCATTGTTTTATATAATGTGTGTGAAGTTCTGTCTTTGACTGGACTATTCAGAGGTGGCGTATAGCTGTGCTGTCATATTTCCTTTTCTCTCGTCTTCTCTTGCATTCTTTTGAGGTGTTGGGAAGTTTTGAATGTGCTTGCAGAATTCAGAAAAGTATATTACTGTGTTGATATCTCTCATGTGATACGGGATGAAGCATATATGCTCTCAGGAAGTAATTTCTGACAGTAATTTGCATCCGCAGAAGACCTGTTGTGTTGTCATTTACCATCTTTGTATATGTGTTGAAATGAGTGGAATGCTTTAGTTAACACATTAAACCTTGGGGTTTGCTTGGTGATTTGTCTACCAGTACTGTATAATGGATGCAATCTGTAGATTAATCTATTATACTTTTTTTTTTGGATAATGATGTGGATGGGTAGAAGAACATCTTTTTCTGTGGCGTGAGAGTAGGTTGTGAGAAAAACAAAATTGTGTGCAACATGAAACTTTAAGATTGAGAAGAATCATCCAGTCAGTGGATGAGCTCTTTGGGATGAAAACTGTGTTCATTTCAACACGAGTCGTTCATGCGGAATTTTCACAACATCTCCTGGATATCGCTTTGTAAGCTACCAGTCAAAGTGGCAATTTTAGTGGATTTTCTGTATATTATATGCAGAGCTGTCTAGTGTCACACCTTGTATTAGTGAATAGGAAAGAATAAAGTCTGATGAAGGAATGGTATTTAAGAATCATAAACCTTCTCAAGACTACTGCTGATGCTGCTTTTGTTGATGGTAAAGGAGAGTGATGATAAAATTACTCTGTATGTCCTTTAAAACCAGCCATCCATTTTGTATTACATTGACATGCTCTGGTGTCCAATATGGCAATTTATGTTTATAGATTCTTAGAATGATGATGTTTGTTTAACGACACGTTATGGGATAAATCGACAAGGCAACTTTCATTTTCAAAATGCAACATATTTTTAAGCTTGTGTTGAGACTAGCAATGTCCACACACACACCGATTTGACTAATGCAGATGCGAAAAGGTGTGAGTTCCACTTGTTGTCAACATTTTAAGAAAAGATACGAGGGACAGCCTGGTTGATTGTAAGGCAAGATGTGATGGGCATGGCAACCCCATGAATGCCATGTGGGGGAATGGTACATGAATGTGCCTTTGAGTTGATGAATGATTACACCCAGACGCTTAGTGCCGTCACATCCCGCCATTTGACCAGCAGACATCCTCTGTTACATGCATAATGGATTATGCTAAGCTCTGCTGAGGTATGCCGCCAGGATGCCCTGGAGATTTGGCCGATCTTGCCCCCCTCATCTCTCAGCCCAGTTTGCCGGTCCGGCCCTGGCAGAGCAGAGCATCGCAGAACAGCTGCGTGTCGCTGCCCCCAGTGGTCGCTATTAAGTGGACGAGTTAATCGAGGTGGCGCATGCCGAAGCATAAATGTTTCAAAACTTGCAGTGTTGGGGAAAAAACCCTGATGTGATGGCGATAGCCCTAGATAGAGCATGCACGTGACATTAGACAATGGTGTGAACAATTCTGAAGTCATGAAGTTGTTTGTCTCAGACAACATCCTGACCCTGAGCTGATGAACCTGACAGGAACTGTATTGAAATTACCTTTGGAGCTCTGAGTGAATTTTAAGATGTGCATTACGTTCTTAGCACAAAAGACAAATGAACGCAAACAAGCTGAAGGTTTGTAGTTTGTGGATTTGGATTAGCAAGCATGGTGTTGGGAAATGTTTGTATCTAGAAATACAGCCATTAAAAGAAGATTGTATATATTCCTGTTGAGTGCTGTTTTTCCTCTTGGAGGACTTTATTTTCATGTTGGGAAGGGAGGGAAGACCGTGAAGGGGTCCGTTGCGGCAGGAGTCGGACAAGAGGAAAACCAACAGAGCGTAGACTGTCTGAACACACTCCAGTCAAGTGCCTGTTTCTCCATGGCAGAATTCTGTTTGCATTCAGTGAGAAGACTGTGTAAGGGTGAAACATTACAAGGAGAAGGCAGAAGAAAAAGAAAGAAAATAGGAAACCAGTGGGGAGGATTGTCCGAACATGATGCTGACTCTGCGACTGGGGTTGGGGAGGGGGAAGTTTGCTTACATTGCAGAGAGAAGAGTGCTAAAAGTTGTGAAATGTGACTGGAGATGGGCAAGAAGAAGAAAAGACTTTCTGTCCATTGTTCTGTAACTCTTCCATGTAGACTTGCGAGGTCATTCCAGTGTTTTGTTCATACGCAAACAAGCTGGTTTATACATGTCTTGTGCCATCACCACACCCCACACTATACCCAGCTTCGCATTCGACTCTGCTGGAATCTTGCCCAGTGGCGAGGGCTTAGGTTATCGACTCTGGAGAATTGCGATGGAGAATGGCTGAAACAAAGTCAAAATCCCTTCCAAATTCTAATCCTAATCTTCTGTGTTGCTGGGAGCTCAGACATTTTGCAGCTTGGCCTTGATTTATCCTTCCTGAGGGTGGGGATATCCAAGAATTCACCTCCCCACCCCAGCTCCCACCCACACACCCCCACCCCATCCCACCCCAGCCAGTAATACCGGGGTTGCCTTTTCATGTTAAATTCGTCTGGTGAAGTGCGCTAATTTGATCTGCGAGAAAGCTCTGAAGTGCCATTCAATAAGTGCTTGTACCACCTGCCCAAGCAAAGCAGGGGAGGAAAAAAAAATGCAACCCATGACTGCGTAGCTGCGCTTTTGAAGGAAAGAAAAAAAAAATTTAGTTATGTGTGAGATGCTAAGATTTTCTCAGGAAGTTTTTGATTGGGACTCTCATTGATTTTCATCAGAAAAGGGTATATCAGAGAGAACACACAAGCACAGAATACACACAAACACAACTACGCTAACACACCCCGACACATATTGGTTCATTTGACTCCAGGCCAGGTGAATAGGGGCTGAGGAGGAGAATTGTATTTCACCCAGTTAGCCGACTTAAGCTTCACTGTGTACACAACATTATACATCCAATTTTCAAATTAATGCCTGCACCATGACTCTGTAATTGCATTCGAGAAATGTATCTAATACTACCTTTCATTTTATCCCTCTTCTTGAGTGTGTATGTATGTATGTGTGTGTGTTGGCCTGTTTGTGCACATGAAGGTTATGCGGTCATATTGCTATTACAGGAAATAATGTTTATGTATTGATGGAAAAGGAGGGGGTGAACGGGGGGTGGAAAATCTGAGAAAAGGATTACTTACGGAAGATGGGAGACCAATCCAATTTTCTTGGCAGGAGATTATAAATTTCATAAGTGTTTAGCGTGATGGCTGGGTAATGTGATTTAGATCGACGTGGCATAACGACTTTCGCCTGATTGCTCCCTTCTCGACGGTTGACTTGGTTTTTCAGAGTGCACCGCAAGGTGTAAACGATTTCCTGCCGATAATCGTCATAATGAATAAGCGATAGAGTTTCTCTCTCATATGGCGTCGTGCTTGGCGACCGATATGGTTGTTGTCGTGCTGTCTGTGCGCTATGCACTCTTGATTCACTTTTCCTTCCATGTGAAAATTTCAAAAAGGACTCCGCTCCTTGCCAAGCCTCATCTCCACACTTCTACACTGAAGCAATGTGACCGTTAACCAATTTCAGCATCGGTATCAAAATTCTTCCGTGATGATTTTGCTCATATCATTAAAAGGTGCATACACTTCAAATTATGTTCATCAGTGTATATAATATAAAGTATATAACATTGGAAAAAAATATGGAAATACTGTTAAACACAATAACATAGAGTATACAGAAACCCAGCCATTATGCAGAAACAAGTCAGTGTGTAATAATACTTCAGTACTAGATTTGTATGTGTAAAGTAGTTTTGCCCTGGTGTTGTAATACTTCAGAGAGTACTAGCATGGTATGAACTCGAAATTCACCCGTGGTATTCTTTAGTCATTCACTCAAGAATTGAAAGTGAAATTTTTGTAAGTTTCTTCTTCGTGACCTCTTGTAAACTTTCTTTGACTCACTTCTAGTAAGTACTGCTTTACCAAGTGGTGGTGCTAAGCAGGTTGTTGTCATGGAGTGCTGCAGTCAGATGCAAGAGTATATTTTTAGCCATATTTCAGTAAGCATTTCTGTGAAGAAATATGTGTGTTTATCTGCTCCATGCACACAAACACTCACATCCTCACATTACTGTTCTTATACGATAACTACTGCAGCCAAGAAACAAATGCACAAAGTAATACTCCACTTGCCAGAAATAGATGTTTTTTTAAAAAAAGGTATTTTAGCCTACAGGGAGCTATTCAAAGCATCATCATTATTCAATTTCTTTTGTGATGGGACATTCATCCATCGAGAATGAATGTCTCCACTCACGTGTATCGTAGTCATGTGATGAATGCAGTGTTTATTCAGGAATGTTTTAGTGTTTGGTTCTCAAGGCGTATTGAGTGTGTGGTATAGGAACCACAGCGCTGCACTGTTCCACATGGGTGCTGTAGTAAAGGAGTACCTGGTATGTTGGCTACTAGTATATTGCCCTATGCTCAATAATGTGGAGAGGTCTTTGACTTTACAACAATTATTTATCAAAACCCTGTGTGGTTTGAGGAAGCCACCTGGGATAAAAATAAGAATTTCAAATCAATTGCACTATTAAAGGTAGAAAAAATGAAACTGTAAAATGGCAAGAATTAGAGAGAATATTATTAATATTTGTTAGATATGAAGGAGATATTGTATGTCAGATTTATAATGATGATAATGTTCTTTGAGAATCTCAAGGGGAAAAAGAAATGATATTTGGATCATCTAGTCCCATTTACTTACTTCTGTGTGGGTAGTTTCATGCGAAGAGGATCCATGCAAACTTGTCTGTCGAGTCCAGTGTGGAATACATTTGACTTTGCATTGATAATCAGATAAGCTAGGCCCAAACGTTTAAAGTTTCACTTGAAAGTCATGTCTACTACTAGTTAACAGTGGGGCTGTTTTGTATGCATCCATTTTAGCTCTTTGTGCGGCTGTGGTCAGTTTAGGAGTTTTTGAACTGCAGGCATTTCTTGCTTTATCAGCGACAATTCATGCAGACATAACACTCTCTTTAGCAAAGCAATGCAGCAGGTGCTTTTTTACAAAGTTGTTCTCCATGTGAATGACAATTCCATGCCTGCCGGTGAAAAGCGACGGCAGTGGCATGCCGCAATGAAAGCAAAAGGCCGACTTCACAATATTATCCACCGATGTTTCTGCGTCATTTAGGTGCAGAAAATCACGTCAAAAGAACCCCAAACAAGAGTATAATCTGTGAGCTATCATCTTGTCGCCAATATTCGTGAGTTGGGGTGAAGAAGGTGCTTTTTAATATCCGCTCTTCACGCCGAGGTCCGTACAGAGGGCGATAAAATCCAAGTGACCGGCCAGCGGGCTGGAAATCCTTGGGCAATCTGGATCTGTCGAGTTAGTCCCAAAGAAAAGATTGATAGCGGATTGTCAGAGAGAAATTGATTATGGCGGTGCAATAACACACCAGAAATGACCATCGGGGCTGTGATGAGACAATTCATAGCTGTGAAGAGAGCATGTGTGTGCCAGGTGAAGGTGCTTATTGTTAAATAGCCTTTTATTGCTAAGCGTACGGCTTGTTGATCAGTACTAGTTTCTGTGTATGATTTATACAACTAGATTTCATTAATTTTTTCTTTTATTTGCATGGACAAGACTGAGTATTCCACTGCCAAAGATGGTAGTATTTGAGGGAGAAATATATGATTTTACTTTTGACGTGCACAGGAAAAAAAAAAACTGTTTTTTTTTTTTTTTTTAAGAGTCAGGCCTATGGGAATGAGAGGATCACACATACAAACATTCAAACACACACACACACACACACACACGCACACATTTACACACATGTGCTCTCACACATTTAGTACATACAAGTATATTCACATATTTTACATAGATACAACACACATTTATATAGTTAGTCACTAACAATGCTGGCCATACCCTTTTGCTGGACACACACACACACACACACATACACACACAGACACCTTGTCAACACCTATCAATAATACAAACCAACATCGATGTAATTATTACCCTGCTTTATCCATTGTGTATAAAACTTGGGTAGGGCAATCATTTCCCCACCTCCCCAACGGAGGAGGCGTTATGGCAGCCGTTTACCCCCGCGGTCACATTATAGTGGCCTGTTTGTCCCCTCTGGCTAGGCCTGGGCTTATGGCTGGACTACCAGTAGTTTCACATCAGGTGCTGATAGTAGCGCACAGTCCAGGGTCGATGGGGGCTTTGTGTATTCTTTACTTCCTGTAAATATTTGGCCAGGAAACAATGTACCGGGTGAGATATTAGCCACCTGCCGAGTGTGAAAGAATTTATCCCGTTTCACCCTTGACACAGTTTTGTCTATTTCTTTAGCCCTACAGAGAACATAGACACATTTTTTTTTTCTCTGTCAAGCTTTGATCATATTACATTGTATGTACTGCAATGGACAGCTTATGTAAGATTCTTGTCTCCAGGTTCTGTGTTTATATTTCCTTTGTGTGTGTGTGTGTGTGGTGGGGGGGGGGGGGAGGGATGTCATACCTATTGACTACTGTAAAAGTGGATATTTTCGCGCGACTAATTTTTCGCGCTATGCCGGGTCAGAAGAGTTTCGCGTGTTTTTAATTCCGCGGAATCAAGACATCACGCACAGGAACATATGGCAAGCAAAAATATTTGCGTGTTTTTATTTTCGCGCTAGTTTCTGGTTGCGCGAAATGCGCGAAAATTTCAACACCGCGAAAATTTCCACTTTTACAGTACCCAGCAGTGGAATGAAAGGTCATTGATATACGCCAACCCAACCACACATTCTCATCAGTATACATGAAAACACCATTGAGACTGAAAAGTAGAAGGAACAATTTGTCACAGATGTTGTTGTTTTTTTTTAAACCTGTACCATGACAGTGGCATTGATACCCTACTTCTCAATAGAGAGTATTTTATCATTTATTTATTGATTTTTTCCATTCCAAAATTGCCAATTCTTCCCCATGAGAGTTTACTGGTAATTTATTTCTTCTTGGTCTTTGCTTTTTTCGCCTGTTTAAATATGATATAAAAAATGGATTATGTCATGCTATTTTTAGAGCTGTAATAGGAATTGTTATAATAGAGATAGCCTTGGTATTGTGTCAAGCTTTGGCGTTTTGAGCTAGTTACTAGTATGCCAATGGTGTACATGATCAATAGTTTCTACTGATGATAGTAATTGGCATGTCTGTTTGCAGAGATAGTATCAGTGACTTTTTTTTTTATTCCATCTATAGATGCATTTTGTGTTTGTATGTGTGTGTGTGTGTGTGTCTGTCTGACTGTCTGTGTTTGTGTGCAAGAGTACCATTTTGCTGGATTTTGGTTTATTTTTGTATGTTTGTTTTTACTATCGGTGAAGTTTGCTGAGATAGTAGTGACTGATTAAAGAAGGAAAGAATTGTCAATTATATTGCAATTATAGGTTCGATGCGGGTGGCTGGAAGGGGGTGGGGGGGGGGGGAGGGGGATAGGGATACTGGGTTGATAGATGGATGTGATGCCAGATGTTAAAAAGTGCCTTGCTCTATCCATATTAATCTCATGTAGACTGTGTTCCCTGGAGGCACAGTGTGTTTTAGATACAGATACAATGACCAATTTCATTTGGGATTAGAGCTCGGTTTTACCTGCATTGCAAACAGCACTGTGTGCATGTTGACCTTGTGGAGTGTGTGCTAAACTCACACTGTTCACAGCCACAATTAAAACTGCTGCCAAAGCGAAATTGGATCTAATTCGCGTGGGCATCAATTTAATGTGTAAATGGATCTAGAATTTGATCCCAAAATGTGTCAATTACACAAGATTTGCAGAAATTCTGCCAGAGAAAAAGAAAGAAAGAGAGGGAGAAAAAAACAAAACATCTAGCCCGACATATATTAGCATGACAAATTACAGGCCCACTTCCATTTCCATTAAATGGCAAAATTGCCATCCGCCCCCAGTGGGTGGCATTACACACGACATTCAGCCTTAATTAGTATCACGCTTCTGTCATCCTCCTCTTCCACGTCCATACGTCGACTTCCTCCCGAATATGAAATTTTAAATGCTCCCGAGCTCGTCAAACGGGACATGTCGTTTTGTTTGTCCGAACGTGCCTTGTAGTCGGTGGTTATTAACCCGGGATGATTAAATTGCAAACATAGCAGCACTGGTGGCTACCGTTGAAGTGAAACAGGGAGCTATTTGGCCTTAATTAGCTCGGAAGACTAATTTGCAAGACGGTCTGGTCGGGCATTAGTTGATCGCTCGGGGATGGGGGGGGGGGTGGCTTCGCTTTACTCCTGCAGAGAAGAGGAGGGGGTTCGTATTTGGGGGAGGGGATTGGAGAGCATCGTGTATTGCATAAGACCAGGGTGGTCTTGCAAGCAATAATAATCGCAGGTTGCGAGAAGAGTCGCAACGCTGGCCACAAGTGAACCAAATCGGGCGGTAGAAAGTGATGGATGCACAGCTATCATGAATTACTTTGGCAAAGCCTATTCATAACTGTACCCCCCCCCCCCCTGGAATATAATGAGGAAGAGAAGAATAACATATAGAAATTTTTGTTTATAACTTTGTCATCAAAGAGAAATTAAAGGGAAAAAATGCTTATCGTGTTTTCTTTGCGCATCATCTCAATTTTTTTTTCAGACATGAAGGAACATGTTAGGGAATGATTACTGTAAAACGAGGAATTTTCGCATGCATTTTAATTTCGCGAATTTCGCGAGCGCCAAGATTCGCGAAATTAAAATGCACGCGAAAGTTCTTGTCTACACTAAATGCATTGAATGCCAGTGGCAGTTCGCGAAAATTTCATGCCGCAAAAAAGTCCGTCGGCTCCAATTCGCGAAAAATTCATGCCGCGAATATGTCATGTTTTACAGTACAGTGTTTGCAAAGAATGATTGTGTCACATGTAAACTGTCAATGATTATGTTGGAAGAGCATCCACTCAGATACATTTTGTGTGGATTCTACTTGTGATTTGAGTAGGTGACTTGTATCAGGAGTTATTGAGTGTCTTTGTAACCCCAGCTTAGCATGGGAGTGATTCAACAACAGAATAGCAAGTAGTATTAATTTTCACTCACCCTAATTTAATATGAGTTATATTTTAAGTGAATTGATACACCCACGTTACCAACAATAACAAAAGTGTTCATTCATTTAACAGTCCTGCCCCAAAACATTAAGCGAAAGAATTCAGATGCCAAAAGAAAAGAAAAAAATCCCAAGCAACGAAATTGAGAAGGAAAAGATAGAAAATGGTTTGAGCCACTAGACTTAAGAGTGAAAGATTATGACCTCTTGTAAATATTGCATATGATACTAATATGACTGTGGTCTCATCAAGTTGCATACTTCAGGCTGTGGTTTCACACTATCATAAGCTATCTCTTCCTCTTTGTTTATTCCCTGTAGTCAGAGTCTGAGGCTATGAAATCATATCATAATGGGTATTCATGTCACATGTAGAGGTGCATCTTTCATCATGGCCTTCTCCCACAAATTTATGAATGAGGTGGGACTGTGGATGGCATCTTACACGTCTGGGGGCACTTTCTCTTGTACAAAGGCTTGCTAGGGTGGGCCTCTGTATCTTTTGAATGTGTGATGTGGCAGCAAGGGTAGATGAGATCCATCAAGATTTATTGATATCTCTTTTGATAGTACCAGTAACCTCAGTGTTGAAAGTGGCATTGCACGAGATGAATTATTGTTTGGGTAGTTAATTAGCAAAAGAGGCTTTGCTCAATGTTGATGGTGAACTTGTTGTGAAATGATGGACTACAGTATGAAAGATTGGTGAAGTGCCAACATGTCTTACTCGTAACAGCCTTGCAGAGACAAAAATCAGTTCTGATTAGAAAGGTGGGTGTGTGTGTGTGTGTGTGTGTGTGTGTGCATGCCTCTCTGCATGTACAAGTGGTATGTGTATTTGTGTACATGTCATTGTGTGTTGTATGTGTGTGTGTGTGTGTGTGTGTGTGTGTGTGTTGGGGTTGTGGAATTGAAAGTGGAAAAAACAAACAGGTATAACAAGGAAAGATGAGTTGTGAAGATTGCGAAGACAGTGGCTTGATGCTGGAATGATTACTTTCTCTGGGTGACTCCGAGTGGCCTCCCCGACCTTTGCCCCCTTCTGTGTGTGTGTGTGTGTGTGTGTGTGTGTGTCTGTCTGTCTGTCTGATTGTCAGTCTGTTTTTCTGACTTTCTTGCTCTCTCTCAGTCCCCTTATTGCCCTCACCTGGGCGCACTGGTGTGCATCCAGGCAACGCACACTTGCCAGCGTGAGGAGAGAGAGAGAGCTCTCCGGCGGATCCCTGCCCCGGATCCTTTTTCTCCGGCACGGGTCACGCTTCGGCGGGCGCATGCTCCACCGAGTAAGATATCTCATCAAATTGCAATTAAAGTGCCTAGGCCGCAGATCTCCCGCAGGGCCCACAAACCGCCAGCTACAGATGTTTAGGTGTACATTTTTGTAAGTGGCAGACTCCCCGTTTTTACTTTCAACTCGTTTTGTGTTAAAGTAACAGAATCTGTACTGATTGTAGCCAGAGAGAGCGATATCATGCGAGTGAGAGGGAGGGATTACAAGTCCTGTATTTATGTTATTACGGCAAGTGTTATGTTTCACAGTACTTGTTAATGCTACTGTTATCATTGAAATTCATTTAACCATCCTTCGCCTCATATTTGCTCCAAGCTTCTTTAACATGCTTTGTGACCTTTGCCATACCGAGCAGAACAAGGAAGAAATTGTGATGAATTTACCACAATTTTGTAACATTATACACTTAACAAGTATACAGGCTGCAATCAGGGTAGTTCTAGATGTGTCTAATATTGATGGGACATGAGATGCCAGGTCGATCCACAGATTGTCTAATGAACTGTCCTATTTGCTTTTAGGTTAATGAGCTTGTATACTCTCGTTGGTCCATTAAGCACTTTGAGTTTTCCCAAAATGCACTTTATCACATTCTCCCCTCTTTCCATTTGGTTTATCATTTAAACAGGATGGCTGTATGTTTTAAAATTCAGAGGTCATGGACATTAGACTTTTTTTCTGCAAGCTCCCCTGATTTTTATTTGGGCCAAATTTAACCCTGATCGTGCCATTGCAGCTAAGTTTCTGGTATAGTAGCAATAAAGTTTAGCATCCATTCACACATAGCAGAATGTCTTGTATTGGAGGATTAAAGCTTGTGACTTATTCTACTACAGACTTTGAATATTAGATCTTAATTCTGTTCCTCGAACTTCATTTTTTTTTTTCAAAATACAAATGCACATTAAACATTTGTTTTTAGATAAAAG